>NW_016690215.1:170543-339175 GCF_001604755.1 Lepidothrix coronata
CAAATGTGTTGAGAAATTTAAATCAGATTAAGGGGAAAAAAAGGCTATAAAGTTTGAAAGACTGAAGTAGTATTTCTTACATAATGCTAATATTAATAAAAGTAACAGGAATGTAATAATCCAGATGGGGGGTTTTTGGCCATTAAACAGTTCTGTCCTGACTTGACCAAGAAAAATTTCTTAGAGAACAAAGTGAAAATAGCACCTTTTTTTTTTTCTTAAACCATTCCACTACAAACACAAAAGTACAAAATAACTCCAATTCTTCTCTCATTTCTGTTTAACCAGTCTACATGAATCTCACTGGTGTTAATCATGGCTTTTTGGACACCAGGAGAAAATATGGAGTGTGAGGGCAGAAAGAAATTACAGCAAGTGGTGTAGCATTTGTGAAGAGATAAGACCAGACTTTTAAAAAACTATTGTGATTGGCCATTTCTCTATATGCAGCAATCCAATATAAGTCATACTCGGGTCACAAAATTGTTCTCCAAATGTCTTCATCATCAGTGACACTTCCCATCTGCCACAAGCGTAAGTCTGACAGCAGTGACGATCCCATTTTCATGGTTCCAAGTTAAAGCTGTGTGGAAAAAGAAACAAACACAAGGAAAATCATAAAGTTTACTTTGCAACTAGTCCATAACTTTGACTTTAGGGACAGTCAAAATACAGGGAATATGTCTAGACTTATTCTATGTCTACCATCAAAGGAACATAGTGTTGTTGTAAACAAGTCCATACTCCTTAATTTCAGAGCCAGTAACTAATATCGGGGTTGTTTATTTTATACAATAGACACAACTTAAGGAATTTTTCATTGTCGTGGATCTGGGTGTGCATTCCATTTTGTATTCTGGCTCCATATCTGGTGAAAACATACAGCAACCTGTCTTCTGCATCATTCATTCTATACGGTTGAAAACCGTGGCAGAGAATATTGGATCATTTTAGAGTACAAGCAACTTAGTTATACTCTGTTTTTAACAATTGTTTTGTTTGTCTATAAAGTAATAATTTACTTCTAATTTGTAGATTCTTCAAATTCTGTTGCAATTTTTGCACAATTCTTATTTTCCTTCTGTTGACATAAGTGATATTTTTCTGATTTCGGATATAAGAATTTTTCTTTCAGCAATGGAGAGGCACAGTTGTCTGACTCTCTTACAAAACAAGCAAACATAAAAAAACTCAAAATAATCTTTGGTTTTCCCGAGTTTTCATTTTACTACAGTGACTCTACTTTTGATTCCTCTGTCACAGAAGGAATGGACAATTAATTTGACATGAGCTTACTTGTCTCTTCATTTCCGGCTGGCAAGCTATGAAAGGATATTAATTCATTAAGTCTACACCCATTAGATTAATTGCTTTTGCACTTTTTACTAAAGGGTTGCCTCTATTAATCAAGTTTGATCACATGCCTATCTCTGATCCCTAAACTTCAGTAGTTCTATATTTCACGTCAGATCTCCTGACTTCTTAAGATCTATATTTTGCCAGAGCCGGATCATAGAATCAGAGAATGGTTAGAGTTGGAACAGATCTCAGAAATCATCTAGTTCCAACCCTCATGCTATGAGCAGAGATACCTTTCACTAGAACAGTCTGCTTAAAGCCCCATCTAACCTGACCATCAACACTTCCAGGGATGGGGCATCTACATTTCTGGGCAACTTGTTCCAGTGCCTCACCACCCTCATAGTAAAGAATTTCTTCCTAGTGCCTAATCTAAACCTATACTCTTTCAGTTTAAAACCATTCCCCCTTGTCCTATCACTACATGTCCTTGTAAATAGTCTCTCTCCATCTTTCTGGAAAAGAGAAGGCTTTGAGGTAACTTTTTTACAGCCTTCTAGTAACTGAAGGAAATTTACAGGGAAGATGGGGAAAGACTATTTACAGGTCAGGTAGTGACAGAAGAAGGGGGAATAGGTTTAAATTGAAAAAGCATAGGTTCAGAATAGATATAAGGAAAAAATTCTTTTCTGTGAAGGTAGTGAGGCACTGGAACAAGTTATCCAGGGAAGCTGTGAATGTCCCATCCCTGGAGGTGTTCAAGGCCAGGGTGGATGGGGCTCTGAGCAACCCAGTCTAATTGAAGGTGTCCCTGCCCATGGCAGGGTGTTTGGAAATAAATGATCTTCAAAATCCCCTTTCAACCCAAATCACTCTATGATTCTATGATCTTGTAAGCTCCCTTCAGGTACTGGTATAATGGGTTCATTACTCTCCCTGAGAAGGAAACAGAAATAGGATAGGTCATTTGATGTGTATTTTACCAATAGGTGTATTCCATACCATGTTACATCAGCTCAGATATAAAGTAGACGGAAAGGAAGCAAGTGGCCCTTCACTTCCAGGTAGCTTAGTGGAGTGGTCGGGCAGTTCCTCTGGGGGAGAAGAGTGTTAGTTGTGGGGAAGTATCTTTATTTTTAGTTCTTTTCCGTGCGTATAGTGTTTATAACATCTTCCCTCTGTGTAAATATAAGCACCCTTTCTTAGCAGCTTCAATTCCGTAGTTTGGTTTTTTTCTCTTCTTTTTCCCCCTTTCCCCCTCCCCTTCCCTCCTGAGGGACTGGGCTCAGGGCCAGTAGATACCTGGTGTTCAACCAAAGTAAATAATAACAATTGGAAGCCCTCAATGAGGTCACCTCAAAGCCTTCTCATCTGTCATAGGAGAGTTGCTTCATCCCTCTAACTATCTTCGTGGCCTCCTCTGGACTTGCTCCAACAGGTTGATGTCCTTCCTGTGTTGGGCACTTCAGAGGTGGATGCAGTACTTCAAATAGGGTTTCACCAGAGCAGAGTAAGGGGCAGAATCACCTCCCTCAACCTGCTGGTCACACTGCTTTTGATGAGGCCCAGGACACAGTCAGCTTTCTGGGCTACAAGTGTGCATTGTCAGCTTGTGTCCAGCTCCTCAACCACCAGCACCCTTAAGTCCTTCTCAACAGGGCTGCTATCAGTTCTGTTCTGAACTATACATTACTTTGCAAGGGATGTGCAGTTGTTGCAGCTCACAAAATGAGAGATAATTTTGAATTCTATATGATCATTAGAACTGTTTTAAAATTATTATCCTTAATAATTTCACATTTATCATTGCTTCAGCAAGATAGAAATGTTTTCTTTTTTAAAGTTCCTCTAGTTGTCCCAAAGATTTACTCAAGATTTCCTGCTCAGACCCTTTCTAATATGTGCCTTATAAAATGGTTTGGGTTGGAAGGGACCTTCAAAAATCATCAAGTCCAACCCCTATGCTGTGGACAAAGGCACATTTCATCAGGATCTTCAAAACTCCTTTCAACATGACTTCGAACATTTCCAGTGGGGTTTCCATGACTTCTCTGGGCACAGTGTTCTACTGTCTCACCAACCTGATGGTAAAAAAATTATTTCTAATGTCCAAACTAAATCTACATCTGTCAGTTTAAAACCATTGCCCCTTGTCATGTCACTACAGGCCTCAGTATCTCTCTGGGTTTTTTGTAAGACTTCTTTAGATATTGAAAGGCAGCATTGCCTTCTCTTCTCCAAGCCGAACAATCCCAGCTCTCTCAGCCTGTCTTTACAGTCACTTCCCTCAGCCTTCTGGTCACGCTGCTTTTGATGCAGTCCAGGACGCCGCTGGTTTTCTGGGCTGCAAGCGCACATTGCTGCCTCATGTACACTGTACTAGAAGTAGTCAGCATTTTTGTTGATCAAAAGTTTTATTAAAAGGTTTTCCAGATGCAGAAATGTTCTGCAAAGATTTCATTTTAATGAACATTTTCTCAATGTATATAAAATTACTTTTTACTACATTAATTGTTAATTTGGTTTTGAAAAAAAAAAAGTAAAAATAATTATCTAATATAATAATAATCCATAACTTGTTCTTTTAGCTGAAACGGTTGCTATTCTCCCATATCACAGAAATCAATAAAAGCAAAAATTTCTCTTTACCTGAAAACAATAGATTTTCAGTGAATGAGTCTATGGGGAGTATATGTTTCTTTGCCAAAATACCAATCCTCCACATGTTATTTTGAAGATATTAATGTAGAAGTGTCCTTTTCTGTCTTTACCCCACATTTCACTTGGCTTTTGTTTCAGATTTCTTTCTGGAACACATTGATAATGTATTTCATTTTCAGCATGCCAGTCAGCAAGAATTTAACATGCACACCATATGACAGATGTCCTTAATGATGCATGAACTTTCCAGACTCATTTCATTAAAGTTTTAATAGTAGATCCTTGTAAACGTTAAATTATCCTCATATGACCATCACACATTTACACACCTATAAGAAGGCATATTCAAATACTTAAACATTTCCCAATGCTCATCCCTTCCCATTAGTCTTACGTATGTCTGTATGTTTCTCCCACTTGAAATTAGGCTTGAGCAAACAGGTCAACATATGTTGTCTCTGGAGAGCACCAGGAAACAAAAGTCTAAAGTAGCAACTCCAGTAATAACATGTGTTCACCAGTTCTAAGAATATTTAAAGCAGATTACTTAAACTCTGCTAAAAATTTATCATGAAGCTTCTTTCCATACCCATAGTTCTTTCTTGAAATCCAAAACTGGCATATATCTCTACTACACAATATGGTTTCTATAGTATCATATAGGATTCTGTCAGTTATGCCTGGTAGTTACAGCTCAGGTAAGAGATTCTGAGGTTCATTGAAGTCATTGTCTTATTATTCATGCTAGGAAAGAAAGGTATCAAAATATTGTGCATCAGAGAAAGGAGACAACAGAAGATGGGGTGTCAATTTACCACCTTAAAAGAGCTTGTTGGACCTTTTTTTTGGGTACTGTGAACAGGTTTGGTTTAGGCAACTCAAGACAGTTGAAAAGGAGTAGAGTGAAGAGAAGAGCAGCAAAGAAGGGGATGGAGGCATCACTTTCCAAGAGAAAAAAAAAATACCTGATATTCTAAAATTTGGTGAGAAGAATGAAGAATCATGATTCACTAAAACTCAAAATACCAGAACTTATTGCTCTTGCTGAAACTTGTGAGACACCAGTTCAGAACAAACCAAGGAAAGAATTTTTTCTTCCCAGTGGATAGCAAACTTCCACAATTTATTGCCACAGGAGGCTGTGGAGAGATCAGCAGGTTTATTAATAACAAATCCATGAATGGCTGACAAAGGGATTAGGCAGAGTCATACCTATTAGAATCTTGCATCCAACACTTACAGATGCTGGGGGAGTTAGGAGATGGATGAAGAAATGTGACCAAACAGGCTCCTCCAAATTAGTATCTCCTTCCAGTACTTTTTAATTAATTATTTCTTGTGTTCACATGTCTAACAGCACAATACTGAAGCTAAAACATAGAACACAGCAAAAACCCCTAACAAACTCTATGTCTTTATTTTTTTTTCCCCTGAATGACTGCTCAATGATAAATGGAACATCTGAAATAAATGAAGGGAAAAGATGGCAAGTGACATAAACATGAAAGATAATTGGAGGATTTTTAAATGAAATTTGATCTATTAGCAACACATACTAGAAAAAGGAGAACAGTCAGATGACAACCTGGAAAAATGACAGTAACTTGGTTGCTTATGAGTTGCAACTAATACCATTCTAGATGTTCTAGACTACCTCACATGCTTCTGCTGGGCTGGCAGATACAGCCATGTGAATATCTGTTCCATCCTAGAATGACAGATGAAGAGTATAAGAAATTTATGCCCTACAGGTATTTAAAATGAAACAAGAGTCATGTGTTTAGATACATCAATCAGTTCTCTTTCATCTTTAATAGAACACTAACAATAAATCTACAGTGCAAAAATTTGAAATATTGATATCCCCTGTAAAGATAAAGTATGTGAGTGATGTATTTTTAAACAGAGAGAATGCAAAGAAATATGGAAGCTTTAGTGACCCTAATACAAAGTAACTGTGGTGGTGCTTGTAAAGCCATTCCCTCTAAAGTTGTACATGGTTACAAATTCCTGCAAAGTGCTTTTTAGTAATACTTTGAAGCCCTCCGGTAATTTGTTTTACTCTGTACATGGTAATAAGGAAAACCATCCAGAAAGTTGAGGAATGTTTTGTAGTTGCTATATGAACTTTGCTATCATATTATTTTATCTGTTTGTGGCAATACATTAGGTCTAATATAAACTCTAACAGCATAGAGGTAAAGAATATATGAACACAAGAAATGCAACAGAAACTATAAGGAAAATATCAATGGTAGAAATTCCAACCAAGCTTTCTAACTTCCTGGTTTTGAACAAACTAGCAACTTCATTCAGAATATTTGGAAGTTAAATGAAAATTTTTAAGTTAAGTCTAGCAGAAGAGAAACACCAACTATTAATTAAAAATCAATCCAGTTTGGAAGACTTTACTATCCGTCTACAGAACTACATGTTCAAAAAATAGTATCACAGGACTGAAAGTTTCAAGTGAGTTTGGGGAACGCTTTGTGGATTAATTTTTTTATTGAAAAAAGTATTGTAATCAGCTTACATGTTTTGTTTTTAGTTAATTCTGCATAATTTAAATTTTTAAGGCAAGTTAAGAAAGCAAAAGGGATTGACTATAGACTTCACAGTTTTGAAGGAAGTACAGAAAAAGCATTTCTTGTACTTCAATAAAGTGGACTTAAACAAACCTAAGAACTTGTACAGAAAGTAATCTAAAGGAAAAAGTGTAAAATAACTGTTATTTCTTAAAAAACATTAAACATTTTGAGGTAAACTACCCACATACAAAGTGAAAGTGAGTTTAGGAGGTCAGAAAACAATGTAGTTGAATGAAAAATTGTTTGATAATCTGAAAACCAAAAGATAATCATAGAAAAAGTAAAAACAGTGATATAACAAAATGCTCTATGAAAGAAAAATAAAAGTATATAGGGTGCAAATTCAGAAACCAAAGGAGTTAAAACTAGCAAAGGATATTAACAGCAATAAGATGTTCTCTAAGCACAGTACAATTTTAAGAGATATTAATGGAAATAGCGAGGTGTTCCTATATGAGGTGAGTTACTGAGTGAAACAGAAGACATTTAAATGTTCGATGGCTTTTCAACTTCAGTTCTAACAAAAAAGAATATCATGAGCCAATACTCCAAAATTTACAAGTAAAAGCAGAGGCATAAGTGAACACTGCAAATGGTAGCAAGAAAAGACTAATCTTGGCAATGTGCCTATGAAATTCTATCTTTGCCTCAACAGGAAGAAATCCACTTAACACAATAACATAATTTCACAGAGTCAAAAGAAATACCGTTCATTTATATTCTTCCTTTCTTCCAAAGTGTCTACGGAACTTAAATTCAGAGGATTTTGGTGCCATTAAGTTATCTTATGTCACATGTCCTCTCTTTCACTGAGAATAGAGACAATTAATGAGAATTACTTTGTCAACACCTGCTTGGAGCCTCAGTTACTATCAGAACACTTTTTGAAAAAAAGCCAGGGGCTTGGAAAACTGAAACAGAAATTAGGGATCACAAGTACTTGACTAAGGCTATAAGAATTCAATGGACTGAACTTATTGCTGTGATCATCAGACTATGAAATGCTTCCTCCTGAAGCAAAGAGATTCATGAGCAAGAAAAAAACCTCTAATCTTGTGATTATGATGCTACAGAGCATGCTTTGGTTACTAAGATTAAATACCTGGGGAACTTTCAGATTGGGAGTCCAGTGCTGGGTTGAGTCTTTTGGTAATGAATACACTTCATGAGTGCAAATGTTCTGTAGAAAAAATTTAATTTAGAATTAACAATATAAGAACAATTATCTGAAATTTGTACTTAAAGGCAGGGTTCAAGGAAGAAAGAAAGCAGCAGTGAATGAAGATCAAGTCATGGGGACCTGACAGAATTGCAAGACCACTCTCCATCATCTTTGAAAAACTATGGAGATTGGAAGATATTTCTTACAAATAGAACAAAGTAGATGTCATAGTCAACTTTGAAAGAGGCAAAAAGGTCAGTCTGGACCACAGGTTAATCAGTTGTACTTTCATCCCTGGAAAAATCACAATGAGTATCCTGGAAGCCAAGGAAGTGGAAGTGACACGGAACAGAAAACATGGATTTACTAAAGGTATATTGTGGCTGACCAACTTGATTGCATTCTATGATAAAATAGATATGTAAGTGAAGAGAGAGGAGAGCATATCCAATATCTTGACTTAACAATGTTTCCAATACATTATCCTGCAATATTACTATGGACAAATTATGATATTATAGTGCATGAGTGAGCAGTTAGATGAGCAAAAATGTATTTTGATGGTTGGACCCAGATGGTAATGGGTTGTACCCTACCAAGATGCTTCTTACAAGAGTCTGTGAGAGACTGAAATGTTTTTTTGCTTAAACATTGTTAAGATCTGTCAGGTAAAACATGCGCAGATATCTTCCCAAGAATGCCAAGGCAGTGGAAGGATTAAAACAAGGTTTATTTCAGATGCAAGGACCACTTAACAATGCTGCACACACTGGGCCCCAGGGAAAAAAGGCAATGCCCTGCCTTCTCCAAGGCTTTTTGTGTCTTCTCTCTTCCCCCCGCCCTCTGGCCCAAGGAGGCCTTGTACATGTCTGCAAACATGTTGTCTCTCTGCATACCAGGGAAAGAGATAGGTTGTTCACATCTTCTCCCTGCAACCTTCTCTGAAATGCAGAACGAAGAAAAAAACCATGTAACTCGTTTGAGAGAGCGTTTTACAGTTTTCCTAAGTGAAATCGAGTTCTGGCTTTCTGTCACAAATTCTTCTGGAATTGTCCCTATCTCCACAAGATCACTGACTTCTGTCCACTGTAGCAAACTGTGCAAAGAAGCAACTGCTCAACAAAGCCCACCCCTCCCTGAGGATGCCTGCTAATTTGGACTGTGATGTGAATTGGAGGTAAGATGAAGGTGGTACTATCGTCCAGTTATCCCAGGAGAAGAATGTATCCACAGGTTCCTCGGGGAAGTGGTCACAGCACCAAGCCTGTCAGAATTCAGGAAGCATTTGGACAATGCTTTCAGGCAGATGTGATTCTTGGGGCTATCCTATGCAGGGCCAGGAATTGGACTTCGATGATCATTGTGGATCTCTTCCAACTCAGGATTTTCTATGATTCTATGATATTCATAACTGCAAAATAAAATTGTGGGCATCTCTCACTGTGTATGTTTATGAATAAGTTTAAATATTTTTACCTTGGTTCTCAAGGATTTAGAAAAGAATTTTGAAATAGAATTTAATTTAAAATTAAGAATACTGTTTGCTGCTGTAACTAAGAAACCACATGATTCATAAACTGTTACTGAGATGCTATAGAAATATTTTTTTCCTGGAGCCATAACAATTAAATTCTCTTTAAAAGGTCCTGTGGTCTCTTCTGTGACTAAGAGGCATATGAATTAAAATTAAAGCTTTTCTGACAGATATTTGTCTAAGCTGTTCTTTAAATTCCTCTCTTTGACAGTCTCCTTCAACCATTTATTCAGATGTTGTATTAGAGTGTTTTCCTTTAGGTGAACCTAGGTCGGTCTCCTTTGCTTCAATTTAAGAGTACTACTTCTTTTCCTATCTCAAATCCTATGAGATGGTTTTGACCTATCAGCAAAACAAACCTTTTTTAAAAGCCTCACCGTTCTAGGAAGCAACAGAAAGCACAGATTGGAAAAAAAAGAACCAAAACACTCCTATATTCACAACACTCTAAAAAGTAGAGTTAAGACCTCATATAGAATGTAATGTACTGTCTTGGTTACCCACATTAATGAACTTAAATTGAAACAGGTTCAGACATGTCAAAATAATTACAGTAACAAAAATCCAAGCTTATGAAAAGAGGTTAAAGGACTTGACTTGTTTATATAAGGAGTCATTTAATTTTGATAAGCTAAATATTTGGGGCTTTGGAAGAAGTGAGAAAGAACTAATTAAATTGGAAGATAATGCTGGTGAAAAGCAAACAGCTATAAATTGATTATGAATATAATTCCAGACAGAATAAGAAAAAACATTTACAATCATGAAGTAAATTTTCAGATAAGCCTATATGCAGGACTATGGGGACAATTAACTTAATTGCTCTAAGATAGTATTTGATAAAATATTATCTGGGTTACATCAAAAGAAGGGTAAGTTTATGTTAGATATTAAGAAGAAATTCTTCATTGTGAGGTTGGTGAGGCACTGGAACTAGTTACCCAGAGAAACTGCAGATGCCCAATCCCTGGAAGTGTTCAAGTCCAGGTTGAATGGGGCTTTGGGCAACCTGGTCTAATGGAAAGTGTTCCTGCTAATTGCAGGGGGTCGGACTAGACGACCTTTAAGGTCCCTTCCAACCCATAATGCCCTATAATTCTATGAAGACTTATGAAAGAGATTCTGATGATCCAAGACTATAAAGTTCACATAAGCATCTTTTGATATCAAACCTGAATATAGTCACAGGAAATAATTTTATGAGTGACTGCAAAAGTTTTGTCTCAATCATTTTGTGTAAATTCCTTGTTTCAAGAATTCCATAGAAAACAGATTGAAGATTTTTTTGCAGATTCATTTCTGGGGTACTTTTTGCCTTAATGATCTGGTGTATAAATGCAATGTTGCTGACAGGGAGCTGATTCTCCAAAGGTTCTCCATTTGCTTGCAGTATCTCTGGTGTATAACTAAAATCCCAAATATGAATTCAAATCAAGAAAAATCCTTTCCTACCCCAAGAACAACTACAAGACTATTTAAAGAATTATTGAGATCTTATGTAATTGATGTTCATAATTGGTTTGCTACAGTTTCTGTCTTACCTGAATAATACAGGATTATCACAAGACCACTTACATATTTGTATGAATTGATTTCTTGTTAACAAAAAATATAGGACGCCAACAGTGGTCTTGATTTCTCCTGTTCTATACTGTGCATTGATGATGTTGCTTGCAATGTATGTCTTAAATTTCTTATGGGCTGTAGGAAAACATTTCATGCTTCATGGTTTGTAAGATTTGTTTAATGTTCCTTCTGTACTAATGTTTTTTTTCTTTCCTCATTTCCTGTGGTTATGAGCATTTAGATGGGTGAAAGGAGAGGGTAAAGTAGATGAAATTTTAATTCCCTCATCTTAATGTTTTTAAATCTCATTTTTACATAATTTCAGATCCTCAAAAAACTGTCTAGTTCATCTAGACCAATTTAGTCACTTTCAAAAAAAAAATCTTCCATGTCACTGCTGACTTAATATGGATGTGTGACATTCTTCAATAGCTGAAACTGCCTGCTTTAAGGAAATTAGATGTGTTGTTAATATGTAATGACTTCATTCTCAGTATCGGAATGCTAGTGATTAATCAGAAGAATTATGAATATATTTGTCTGGCTCAAGGGTTAAATACAAATAAAACTAAACTTCTAGCAGTACATTTTCAATAACTGCAGTATCACTTAGCAAGTCCGGGTTTTTTTATGGATGTTGTTTTAACAACACCCAATTGTTAATGATAGGGAATACTCTGACACCTATTACCAAACAACAACAAAAATTCATATTTTTGTCAGAGATTTTAAAATTCATATTGGAAATCTCTGTTTTGAAGATATACTTGCCTGGTGAGATTTTGTATACTGAAAGGGGCTAGATTTGTTTGCTTGTTTTTAAGTCCAGTTCAGAACAAAACTGAAATATTCTTTTAAGCTTAACAGAAAGTTTGTGTTTAATATGTAAGTGCTTAGAAATTAGCATTTTGGATTTTACAATCACAGCTTTGCACTGATAAAATTTTTAACATTATTCATTTAGAACACCTAGTGAGTTAATTTTAAAGGCAGAAATTTTAAAGGCTAAGCAGAAAACATAAAGACTTCAGTTCTACTATTTAACTCACAACATAATGTCACATATAAGCCCACACTATTTCAAAATATGTCATCAGAAATTGATATTTTACCACTGTAATTTTTTTTTACCAAGAGCTGTGAATAACATCATGTAGAGACGAATCTTCAATGATGACCTGATAAAATGGCTGGTACCTACCAGTTCCTTCAATTGCTTTTAGTTAGCTCTGAATGGGACTGCAGTTGCCCAGGATTTTTTAATTTTTTTTTCTCCAGCAGAAAGAAACTGTATCTCATGCCCTGTGGATTAACATACTGAATGTTTCACAGTTTAATTGAAAGGAATACTTTTGAGATCTAGTATTAATGCCTGCTTCCTTTGTATTTGATAACAAACACCATTAAATGCTTATACTATCAAAATTACTTTGAGTCTTTTAAAACTTTACTGCCACATATCTGAAGTAATTCTGTAGCCTTCAATATCACCTTTTCTATCTTGCCATTACAAATGTAGATACAGATTTATGTTCTTATCACTCCCATGGAATTCCTTATTCATGCACATTCAGAAAGAAATGTTCAATTATATCATTGCAGATATTAATGTAGATCTCTACTGGGTTCTTTTTAGACATTAGTATTGTGTTTAATTCCTTTTTATTCTCTATGTAGGATGCCAAAATGTGCAGGTACGTCTACAGGTCTTTTTGTCCTATAACTCATTGCAAGGAATTAAATAGATTCAAATCCTGAAGAAACAGATTCATAGCTGAGGTAACACTATCCAAGGAGCCTCATAGTCCCTACCCACTTCCTACACACAAATCATGAGAAACTTATAGTAAGTGTAAAGAATAAAATATTTAAATGACACCAGCCTCCACATCCTCTTTTCATCCAGGAATGACAACATTCAAGCTTGGGGGAGGTGGTTCCCTTGTACAAATGAAAGAGAGGAACCAGACATATCTGACTTTCTTTTTCATAGCTCTTTAAAATAAGTTAATAATTTTTGTCTTATAACAAAATAGTTCTGTCCCTTAGACAACATCTGTGATCTTGACATATGTCCATTAATACTGCATATTGCAAAGCATGAACTTATAGTAGTCACCAAGGAGTTCTAAATTTGGTAGAACAGTTCAGGGAATAGGAGTATGAGAGCAGAGTGAAAAGGAAAAAAAAAATTTTTCTTTGGAAAGTCACAGAAGCCAAAAGAGAAGTGATGGAAAATAGCAGATTTTTTAAATTTTTTTTAATCAGAAGTCATAAAATTACAGAATGGCTGGAAGGAACCTTAAATATTATCTAGTTCCAACCCCCCTTGCCATGGGCAGAGATGCCAAATATTGGTACTAAAATAGTTATTTCTGTTCTGCTGCAAAATAAACCTGTCCCTTAATGAAGGACCATTTAGTTCTGCATCACTCAGAGAAAACACATTTCTACCACAGGTTAATTTTTGCAATTGACTGACTTTAGATTAATCAGAGGTTTATACCAAGATAATACATTACCAGAGCATAACTGAGAACAGTGATATTACAGGCAAGTTACAATAAAACCAAACATAAATGAATTAATCTCATAACAGTAGAGAGATAACACTTTTAATATATTAACACATTAATATTATATCCTTTAATATGAAGGGAAGATGTAATAGTTGATGACCTCTTGGACACAGATGACTGAAACTTAAAGAGAAAAAGATAAATATCGTAACTTTCAAGGTGCCATTAAGAATTATGTTTCAAGATACAGGTAACTAAGCAATGTATCTATAACAGCTACTAGAAGAGCACCTAATATAAGAGACCACTTATCTGAAAGTAATAGACCACCCTCAGGATGGTACAGTCAGAGGACAGATTATTAGGCATTATGAAAAATTAATTTCTAATTGTTAATCTTTCCATCAAGGCTAGTTGTGTATTTTCTATCTACAGGAAGTAAGAAAAGTATATCTAAATTTCACAGAATTACAGAATCAACTAGGTTGGAAAAGACCTATGAGATCATCAAGTCCAACCTAAAGTAATCGAATCCCACCTATTTGTTAATAGGTTGAATAGGTCTGACTAAACTACTTTTAGGGTAGCACAGGAAAAGAAAACAAGTCAAAACATACCTCACTTCAACAAAAATAAACCATGTCAAAAGCAGGACCTGGGTTTACAGAATTATTACAGTGCTTCCCCCATGTAGTCTTCCAGGATACAGTACAGTGCCAAGAATCTCTGGAACAAAAATGTAATTATACTTTATCTTTAATTTCTCCTGTTTCAGAATCTTATTACCAGAGTTTACAGAAATGTTTGTGTTGTAAAAATTACATGTGCTATTTAGGAAAAATTTTAATTGCAGAAAAGTTTTTTCAGCAATGTGAAAGCTGTGATACAAACACAGGCATAAATAGTATATGGATCAGAGAAAAAAAAATTAATATTTTCCTTATGTCTCTGACTTGTTTACTGATATTAGCCTAACATCAGTGTTTTCTACAGTTTTCAAGTTCTTCATTACAAATCTCCCCAAAGTCTTTGTTTCACAAACAAACTGTGCCTAACTTCTTTGAATAAGGTCATCACTTAGCCAAATTTGGATGATAAAATCAGATACCACTCGCCGCAGTCCGAAGAGGGGATGGGGCCGTGGCACAGCACGAGTGGGGGACACAAGGTAGGGTGCAGGTAAAATCCTCTATTCCAACACGCACGCAGTTTTTTATCACTTCAGGAGGGGAAAGGGCCAGAGGATGAGGCGGAGCATGAGACAGACAAGCGGGGGGACAAACCAGGATAGGGACAAGGGCAAAAGGGGGAGGAGCACAGGAGGGACCAGGGAAGGAAAGGGCGAATAGGGGCTCTCTCCTCTCTGCAGCTTCTCCGGCCAATCAGCAGAGAAACAGGGAAGAAGGGGAGTGAACAAACCGGGACGTGCCTAGGAGATACAAATTCTGGGGAAACATACAATGTGTATAAACATAATGACTGTAAAGTCTGCATCATAAAGTCCGTTCAATCACTGTACATATTTTTCCACTTCTGAAATCGTTCCCATTCTAATTCTTGGTCTTCGACATCTACCCTTCCGTTGTTTGAATTATGCATGGCTAAAAAGATATTTCTTGTGATAGTCTTCTTGCAGCATGCTGCGACACAGGAGGTGGTTAATAACAACACAAACAGAAGAAGCAAAATTTCAAAACAGGTTAACAGGATTTGCTTAAGTCAATTAGGTAGACTGAGTAAACTTAGCTTGTCAAGTAAGTCATCGGTGGAGAACTTTGGTGACATTCGTATGTCACTGACCAGATCTTGTAACTCTTTGATGCTTTTGAACACAGATTGGGAATGGTCAGAGAAATTGAGACAGCACATGCCTTCAAACTCCTGACACCCATGGCCATGCATTAAAAGGAGAAAGTCTGTTGTGGCCCTGGTTTGGAGGGATACCTCTTTCAGTTTTAGGGTGTCTTTAACCAGGCCCTCCAGGGCAACGCTGGTGGCATTAGACTCTTTTGCCATCCAGCAACCCAAGCATGTTGGGAGGCCAAGTGCATGTGCTGTGCCAACCCCTGGAAACACCACAAAGGTGCTCCAAAAATTCATGGTTTTTGACCATAAGGATATACAAGGGTCGCAGTTTTCTGGGATTGGCTGAACAATACTGCTTACTGATTTATAAGGGAAGGATCTTTTAGATCGAATTGGTGCTGATGGAATTTGGCTTGAGAAGAGGAATTTGCCAGGGTTAAAGAGAGAGAGCTGCCCTATAGTACAGGGGCCTCCTACCGGGTAAGAGGGGACACCTGCCCAGGCTCTCTCACCACAGATTAAAAACTTTCCCTCCGGCAACACCATTGGTTTTATGCCGACAACCTCAGCGATTATTTTCTTGGGCACGGTGTTGTTGCACCACAGGGAGATGTTTTGATAAATTTCTTTATAGGGAGTCACTTTGTGGCTATGAACTTTGACAGTGGTGCTTGGTGCAAAGAGAAAACGATTTGTAACTATTGATCCCATAATTTCAATTTCCATGGGCTCCTCAGTCCCATATGAGGGGGATTCAAAATGTACCTTTGGGCCTTCATTTGTGGGTATTCCAATTAGACACATTTGAAACAGGTTATTAACGTTCAACAGGGACAGGCAGATGACCTCATTTCCTGTCTCCTGAGCTAATTTTACCCAGATGTTCTCTGAATTGGCATAAGCCCAGTTTGGAAGCACAGCTGCAGTTCCCGATGTTCTTTGCTTGGTTCCTATGTCGAGGAGGATGACGAGGAGGCAGGCACAGGTGTAACGCATGGTGGATCCTGGTAGATCTTGACTCCCTTTGCTGGGACCCACTTCGAGCCTGTCTCGGTGGAAACACAGGCGTGTCCTTTCCCCCACGTGATGAGAGGGAAAAGACCCGTCCATTTGTCAGTTAAAATACCTTTATATAACACTTTGGCCTTCCTTGTATCCTGGTTTGATGCTGAATGGAAGTGCCTTTCAATGGGACTTCTACTCATGGACATGTCAGGTTCATCCAATGTATTTAAAAGATTTAAAACATACGTGACTTTGTCCAATCTTTCTTGGGGAGTCATACCTATACTCCCCCTGTTTTGTTTTCTGATTAAGTTTTTGATGTTTTGATGAGCTCTTTCCACAGTACCTTGTCCCCTAGGGTTATGTGGAATCCCAGTGATATGGTGAATACTCCAGGTATTAAAGAATGCCTCAGTTTCTTTTGATACATATGAGGGGGCATTGTCAGTTTTGGCCTGTTTTGGGACCCCCATTCTTGCAAATGTGGATCGAAAATGCCTCTTGACATTTCGATTTTTCTCACCTGAATGCACTGTTGCCACTATCATTTTGGAAAAAGTGTCAACTGACACATGCACGTATTTTAATGTTCCAAATTCTGGTACATGTGTCACGTCTGACTGCCAAATTTCCAGTGGCTCCAGCCCTCTGGGATTAATCCCCTCAGGTTTAAGCGGGGCCACTGCCTGGCAGTCGGGACAGACCCTCAGGATTTCTTTTGCCTGATTTAATTTTAATCCGAATTGTTTTTGCAGCAATCAGGCTTAATGAAATTATCAGAGGACAGGACCATGGAATCTGTGAGTTTAGGGTCAATCACTATGGCTGAGCCCTTGCAGTCTCTTGCTGTACTTACAAGAGGGCTGTTAGACTAACCCAAATATCTTACAGAATTATGTCCAATCTCAGAGACACAGCTGCTCTCAGATCTACTTTTTGTCTCTCCTCATCTTTAGCTTTAGACTCCTCAATCCCAGGCAGGAGGTTTCCAATGTTTTGACTGTCAGTGAATGAAAAAATGATTTTAATAAGTGTGTGCCTATATGTATGTACATCCCTTTGTTCCACTGTGGAAAACTAACATTTTTCCCCTTAACGTACAAAGTTCATGTGTCCTTTTCTCAAATTCCTCCCACTGGTTAAACACACAATAGCCATGCTAATTTGAATTTAATTTGAAAATTTTTACAGAAATAATACAAGGTATATGTAAGCAAAAAATTAATAATGTTATGCAAAACCTGTTTTTTTAAGCTATTTGATGAAGGAAAGCTGTTTAGTTCAAATGTGATTTTGCATTACATCCCTCAAAAAATTCTTTTTTCCAATTGACTCTTTCAGCATTCTACTAAATAATATTCCCCTTATATCTCAGTAATTTTTTCTATTCTATTTAAAAAAACAAATATTTAGCAAAACTTACTAAAAAAAATTAAAAGTTCATAGGTATTGCAATGAGTGTATTTCTACTTTTCTTCAATTATTTTTATCTGTAAATATTTGTCAACATTTATGGAAACACAATAGGTTTAGTATTTCAGTTATCTTCTCAAATATAAATAGGACTCAAAAATATAACATAGGAACTGCTGCATGAATTTGTATTAACACTTATGTTACTGTTTTAATGAGTTGAAATTTATGGCCCCATTTTCTAATATTTAAACCTTTTGCCAACATTGTGGTAAAAGAATAATACAATTTTTGTGCAGGGCTCTGGGCTATTTTCTGGAAAGTGACACTTATTTCCAAACAAATTTAGAGTTAACTAGCATTAAGTACCATGGTTGTCCATGTCACTACAAAAAACCATGGTTCTCAGAATTAAGACAATTGAGAAAATGCATCTCTGAATTCGACGTTTGAATGGCAACTTTGCTAATGAGATCTGCTGTTCCAGAAATGACACTTACCAAACTTGAGAGCTAGCAAGAAGGAAAAGAATTTTAATGGTATTAGATATCCTAAATCAGATAAGAAGATCAGCAAAAAGAAGTGAAAGACTTTTGGACAGATGAGAGACTTTATATACAACTACAACTCAAAAAAGCTAAATTCAAAACTCTTAAAGAAACCACTTAACTTCTACACTAGTAGTTGTCCTGAGTAAAGAGAAATATACTCCTGTCGCTCGAGTATTTTTCTTTAAACTAGAAGAATTAATGTGTCTTACAAAATATTTTTTCAATGTCTATAGCAACACCACCCTTGCTTTTCATTGGGACTGTAGGGATTACTGACATGCAAACAACAACGAAACTTTATTATAAATGTTTTAATATCAGATATTTAATTTTGCATACACTGACAAACAACTAATGTGCTTGATTTCAGAGTAACATTGTGTTTATTAAATTTTGTATCCAAATTATTCAAAGACATGAAAGTGCAGGAAAAGTCTAGTTCAAAGGAAATGTGATTTATAAATTGATGTTTTATCATGTTTCACATTTGTTAGCCATCACATGCCCAGTATTCCTCCAAGATACTTGTGGCACATTGAAGAAAATGTTACAGTAGCAAAATCTGAGGTGTATGATGAGTAGTTACATTTGAAACCTGGATTTACAAATAACTTTACTGGGGGTTGTTTTGGGGTTTTTTATGATAGTACAAGGACAATTCATTTTTTAGTTAACAGCAGTACAGTTATATCTGAAAAGTCTTCTCATTAGATTTTTTTTTCAGGTGCTTACATCTTTGCAAAATAAAAGCTCTTTGGGCTAAACTTGTCCTCAATTCTTATTCTTTTTCAGTTCTTTGATTTTATTAATAATAATTTACTATTAACAGTACATATAACTCTCAGTAAGTTGCATATGCTCCCATTGCTTCTGGTTTCCTTTTCACATTTTTCCTAGATGACTGCAGTTACACATTTTGGGCAGCACTGAGCATCACATATCAAAATGCAAAAAGTTCTGGTTAGCTTACTCTGTGTTAGCTGACCTGCCAATTGACCCTATCTCATCCTTGCTGCTTTTAAGCACAGATAGTATGAACAATTAGTCACCAGGGGTCCTATTACTACTTATTAGTCACTGTTTTAGTAACCAGTTGCTCAAAGGTATGGTTCTAGATCCATCTTAGACATCTGATCCTGCCTGGTCTCTCTATCCGTTGCTCCAGATGGACATAGGTTCCTATAAATCCTATGTCATATTAGCTACACAGAGGTCTCAAATAACTTGCCTTCAAATAGCACTACCTCCTTGCATATAGTGTTCTGATTCATGTATTTCACAACTGGTCAGCCAAATGACTTCCAGGCTGAACAAGCCCAATTCTCCCAGCTTCTCAACCTTCCCTCATGAGGCAAGTGCTCCAGCCCTTGGTGGCCATCCTCTGAGCTCGCTCCAATTTGTAGATACCTTTCCTGTATTTGGGAGAGAAAAACTGGGCACATTATTCCACACATTTTCTCTGTTCAGTAGAGGAAAGTAATCACTTCTTTCAATATACCAGAGACATTTCTAACCCAGTGTGCTGTTCATCTTCGTTGCTGAGAGGATGCAGTTTGTTTAGGCTCGATTTGTTCATTAGGACACTCAGGCACTTTTCAGTAAACCTGCTCCCAAGTTAGTCAGTCCCCAGTGCAGTCACCGTAGAAGTCTGTTTCTAGTAATTCCCTTAGCTAGACCACAAGAATGCAGCTTACATAAAAAGCTGCTTTCAAGGATTGTGCAAACATCAAGGTAGATCATATTCACTGCTCTCCCCTCATACACAGTCACCTCAGAGTTCAGTTTAGGGACTTAAACTGTGTGTGCAACAAGTTGTATCTTTACAGAATGCCCAAAACAGCAATGACAGCCAGTTTGAAAATGAGACATTGTTCCATAGTGGTTATTATCAATATTATTATAATTTCTCCTTTTCAAAATTGATCAGTCCATCTATTTGTATATCTGAGCTTTGAATCAGACTTCAGAATATATCTACACACTCAAAAGTAACCTTAATACAGAATCAGTTCTTCATAATGCAAATTGTCTAACCCTAGAGGTTCAAACCCAAATTTTAAGCAGTGGGCCAAATTAATCTTTAATGTAATTTCACTGATGTCAGTATGCATAACATCAACTATTAATTTGACCTAATTTATTAGGAAGACTTTGGGCAGATTATAAATGCTACTGAGTTTGCACTCTGTATAAAAATACATTATGTATGATCATGAAGCTGAGTGACTTTTATTTGTGGCGTAAGCCATTTGGTTAAAATCTACACATATTAAAAATAAAAAAAAAAAGGAGAAATATTTAATTCATCATGACTCCATATTGGCAGAGCACTTAAAAATACAGTTCAAGCTGAAGACATGCTTAAATACTTTTTCTGTTGGTCCAAATGATTGTTTGGAATTTGTATTGTCTAACCATTTTTAAAAAAAATGCACTAATAGGTCTACAAGTAAAAAAAGAGTGCTAATGTACGAGCAAAGAAATAATGTTAATCTAAAATGGGGGAAATCATCAAAATATAAGTATATTCACTTATCATCTTGCAAATATGGGTAAATATTAATTATTCCATCTGGGGGGATACTTGTAATTTTATTCATAAAAGGGTGTTATAAAAAATAGACTTCTAGAAAAAATTAATTTAAAAAAATAGGAAGGAAGAAAAAGCAACATTCTATTTGCATAACTCTGAGTGAACATATGAGCAAGCTTAAATAACAAATAAATGCCAAAATGTCTCAAAGAGCACTCTAATGACATTCAATTTTAGCTTTTCTCCATAGATATTGACATGACTTTAGGTAAAAATTGAAGTATCAAGCGGATAGATATCAAGTACTTTCTGCCACACCCCTGTAATCTCTTTTTATTCACTTATGAACAGGACTATAGCTTCAAATTTTTTCCCTTTTGTTAGCCAAAACAGACTATTGCACTTGTCCTGTACTGCTAAATCTTTTTGTGCCTCAATTAAAATTAAACTTGAGTTTTGGTAAGAATCCTGCATGTGAAAGTCTGAGCTTTTCTCTAAATTCATTATTATTTAGCAATTTCTTTTTCTTTTCTCTTTTTTTTTTAGGTCAGTCTTCCTATCCTTAGAATTGCTGTGACAGTAGATATTTGTGGGCTTTGTTGTATATTCAAGGATGAAAAAGCCACCATTGCTATGAGAAAATATGATAAACCATCTACCTCTTCTTCAACCCACTGATAAATGTATACATTGGAGTTTAGGTATTTTGCCTGCTACCATCTGAAGTCCTTCATCTGCAGAGTCCTATGTATTCTTCATAGCACTTTCTAGCTATTGGTCCTGTCTGTACTACATGGTATTTTCCTGGATTTTCTCACATTTGCCACAAATTTGCAACTCATTTACCTTTCTATACTCATTTTTCTTTCTGAGAACATCTAAGATTCACAGAGGACATAATAAATTGCCAGTCTTATTTTAGATATGAAACTATACAGAACAATTTTCAGAGATTAAATTTCTTAAAGCATAGTTTCCAGCAATTTCAGGACAAGCAATTCTGCATTCACAGTGGACATTAGTCATTCGTGCAGCTGAATTTAGAGGATTTAATGCAGATGAATATCACAACTTGACATCACTCATATCATAAAGTTCACTCTGTATGTCTTATTGCTAAGATGTTGCAATTACAGAACTTTTAACTTTCGTGATGACAAACACAGCTTTGAAAGTTGAAGGGTTGGAGTTGGTCTTCATTTTTTGCTGATGAGATGTCTGTCTTCTAAACAAAAAAGAAAAAAAAAGAAAAAAAAAAAGACAAAAAGAAAAAAGTAGGTTTTTCTTCTAATTTCCCGGGAGATAATATTAAGTCACCACTGACTTATATGTTTTCAATTCCACAACTCTTACATTCTCAAATGTAAGAGTTAGTTTAACTGACATCCACATTGCTTTTAGGACTGGACACACACAAGGGAGAAAGCAATTTTAAGGAAGCAAAAGGTGCAATACATGACACTTCTGTGTCTCTCTTACTCTGGACAGGAAAAGTTAGTCAACCTCCCCTAGAGTGGTAAAACAGAAAACTGTAGAAACAGATTAATTTTCTTTTTTCAATATTTATTATGTTTTCAACCAATATTTATTATGCTTTCAAGCACCCTGAAATAGAAACTCTGAACACTTTGATTAATGGCCCGAAGGATTGTCTAGTGTCGCTGTTTCGCAACATATTGCTGTGTCTTTAGCTCTAAGATTTTCGTAACTCCTTCTATGAGTTGTTCTTTCCTAACTCAAAACAAATACCTGGTCCAAGAAGAAAAATACATTTGACTACTGATTAACCCAATCTATCTGTCTGTTGGACCATTATTTCAATTCCAAGTCCAAATCGGTAAAAGGACAGTATCTATGTATAGCGATAACCTTGGACCTTAAACAGAAATGTAAGCTTAGAGCATCTTCAGACAGTTATGAACCAATGACTCAGGCCCCAATTTGTGTTGCATTTAAACCATCAGACTAACTATCCTGATTCTGCTTTCAAAGCCCACTGCTCCCTCTGGGACAGCAGTGTGCCAGTGTAACGCTAAAATTCCTTGTAGTCTTAGGGTGGATTTACCTAAGGCTACTCTACTTCAGCTCCCTCCTGCCTGGGGTCTTTAGTCTCTGGCTGCTTTTCTTTCAATACTTCTCTTTTTTGCTTCCTGGTGATAAAAGTATCATGTCAGTCCTGATTTGTCACTTCATAAGCTGTCTAGTAACTACTAAAGCACTGAAAAACCCAAAAGTGTCCATAGAGTTAGAAGACAAAAAATACTCAAAAATTAGCAACCATGAACACATTTTCCTAGGCAAAGGCAGCAATTTCTAACAATTTTTTTTCCTTGCCACGACTATTTCTGAACATAGATGCTTCTACACGTGAACCTTTGAATTAAGTCTAACAATCTGTATCACAGCAACTAGTTCAAAAGCAGCAGTTGGCAAACACCAGCCCTTCAGCAGAAATAAAATATAGTTTAATGGTTAGCACTACACAGTTAGAAATGTTCACAGGGACATTTCATGTTATAACGTCTGTCACGATTCTGTTTTCCTGTAGGGTATGAAGCACTAAAGGAACACTTTGACAGGGAATATCAGTAGGTTTATTTTTATTTTCTATTATGTCTTAGAAGAGGAAATCATATTATTTCTACATCATTGATATCTGATTTTAGTTCTGAGCTAACTTAGACTTATTTTTCTGCATTATATTTCATTAAGTCTGAGGTTAATATCCAGACCAAAAAAAAATCCCCCCAAAACCAAAAAAACCCACAACAACAAAACCACACACAAAAACCCCAAACAAACAAAATAAAAAAAAAATCTTTTCTCTCTAAAGATATCAAAATTCTGAACCACCGACTACAGCATCTTGTCTTTACTGAATACAGGCAACCTTTGCCTGCAGCAAGTGCTGTTCCCACACTTTGACTTAATTCAGTTCAAAGACCTCAGCATGCTTTGGAGTTACAATCTTTGGTCACCATAGCAGTCAACAAACAACCATACTTTTAGAATTCAGGTATCAAGCATGTGCCACTTCCTGCTGCTTTTTTAATTGATGTACTACCATAAATTAAGATTCCTACATGATATCTCAAGGGTAACCTTTCTGTAATGTCACATCAGCACTGTGTTTTCCTATGCAAAGTATATAACTTGTGTTTGACACATTGTTTGACTAACTACTGAAACTGTAAACTTTTTTATCATTCACAAACCCTGTAGTTATAAACTTAGACTGTGTTTACTAATGTGCCTGGAAAAAGTAGCATACTCTGGTTAAAGCAACTTATTCTGATGAGAAGACATGGCCTTACATTTAAATTTCAAAAATCTTTCCCTACAGAAAGGAAACTGTTCAAGAAGAAAAGGATGCTTTTTCATTTCTTGGAAATCCCATAACAGTAGTCACTAGATAAAAATTTATGGGCTTAAATTTAAAGAACATCTTAATATACATTGCTATTGAACATGCAATGTTGCATGTCTTCTTTGCTGTTGAAATTAGGAAAAGAAGTCATCTTTCCAAAGAGAAGAGAAAAAAAAGAAAGAGCAATAGCAGATGAACCACACCACTGGAATAAAGGATGAAAATCTAGACTCTACCAGCCTTTTTATTTCAATGTCATTTAAATTGTCATTAAACATTTTCAAAAGTATATATCAGAGACAAGTGAATTCTCAAAACTGATACAGATATTTTAGCAAAGAACAGTGTTAAAATTATACAAAAATTAAAAAGTATTTGATGAATATTTCTTATTTTTATCTCCAGTCTTAAGGGTGTACTCAGAGCTTACAATTCATAACAAGTTTTCCACCTTTATTGTAGACCAGCATAACCACTAAGAAGACAACAGCTTTCAAAATATGCTAATTAGATTAGTAGATTTTCAGTGTTTTAAAAATAAAATAGGTCAAAAAGTAAAAAAGGTCAAAAACCAGTTTTCAAAATTAAGGACAGTAAGTAGAAGACAAAGTAGAGTACTCCACAAGCTCCAAATAACACACACTGGAAAAATGAAAAACTCTGGCAACTTAACATGGATGCTGAGGAAAATCACTGGAAGGAAGATATGGACTACATACCTCTTTCAAAGTAATTGTGAGAAGCATTATTTATGTCAGTGGCATGTCATGGAGAAACAATTTTGTGAAACATACTTGCCATTCTTATTTAAGATTATACCTTTGATTGATGATTATCATCCAAGGCTTATTATCTTTAATTTGTGTGGAACATTTTGTTTGAAAATAAGTTAGATATGCTATTAAAGAGAAGATTAGACTAGATTGTCAGAAAAGTGTTAAGACATAGTTTTACAGCCTTGAAAGAAAGTATGTCGATCAATATCACTTACTGTCATTGTATTTACATTTTTATTTTCTTTTTTTTTCACATTTTTAGTAGGTAGATAAAAACTATAACACCTTCCTACAAATCTTGCTCTTCTTAGGCCTGTTCTTAAACCATTACTGTCTATGCTCAACATTGCTTTTCCTTATGTTCTTGCAACAATGAAACTACTGCTTTCAGTTCTTCATAGTTTTATAAAACTGAAAAAAACTGACATGGAAGTTTCAGTATGAAGTTTCAGTAGCATAATTTCTAACTGCACAGTATTATAAATTTGCCTAAAATTCTTTTGTTCTATAGATCCTTTATTTGCTGCAATTCCATTACTAAAGGTTTGTACTGCAGCAGCCTGCGTACAGTACATTGATTACTTCAAAGAGAAATACAGATTATGCATAACATAAGAAAAAGTTAGATGAGGAGAAACAGAGAAAAATATATCTCAGAAATAGTTATTTCTCATTTTAAGGAATGCAGCCTTTTTTCAGACTTTTGTGTGATAAATGTTACATATATCATGCCTGCACAGGGGAAAAACAGTGAAAGAAAAATAAGTCAGGATCTATTTCAGCACAAGACCTCAACTTCTGAATGACATTAATCTGAGAATGGATGACCTTTAGTAGTTTGGAATAACTGTGATTTAGTATTTTAGCTATTTTATCTCTGCTGAGTATACAAATAAACACCCATGCAATCTACTCATTCTGAACTCTCATGTACTAGATAATACCTATGAAGCCAAAATTAGTAACAGCAACTAGTATTATTGTACACAACATTCCAGAAAGTCACAGTATTGGCATTTTTTCAGAAGTAGCTTCCTCCTGAAATAGATAGAACATGCATTATAGTGATTATATATATCTTGTTTTCTTAAATCACAGATTTAAAGAATCACAGAATGGGTAGGGTTGGAAGGGACCTCAGTGAGTCATTTGGTCCAACCTCCCTGCTCAAGCAGGGTCACTCTAGAGCACAGAACTGCATCCAGACAGGTCTTGAATATTTCCAGCGAGGGAGACTCCACAACCTCTCGGGGCAACCTGTTCCAGTGCATGGTCACACACAAAGTAAAGAAGTTCTTCCTCATGTTCAGGTGGAACTTCCTGTGCATCAGTTTCTGCCTGTTGACTCTTGTCCTATTGTTTGGCACCACTGAGCAGAGCCCAACTCCATCCTTTTGACACCCTCCCGTCAGATATTACAGACACTGATGCGGTCCCCTCCGTCATCTCTTTTCAAGCCTGAACAGGCCCAGCTGTTGCTCTCCACTGGGTCCTCTCCAGGAGCTCCATGTCTATCTGGTACTGAGGAGCCCAGAACCAGATAAAGGACTCCAGATGTGGCCTCACTTGGTCTAATGAGAGTGGAAGGATCACCTTCCCCAGCCTGCTGGCAACGCTCTTCCTAATGCAGCCCAGGATACTACCTGTCTTCTTGGCCACAAGGACATACAGCTGTCTCATGGAGAGCTTGTTGTCCACCAGGACCCCCAGGTCCTTCTCTGCAGAGCTGCTTTCCAGTAGGTCAGGCCCCAGCCTGTACTGGTGCAGGGGCTTATTCTCCCCCAGGTGCAGGACCCTGCATTTGTCTTTGTTGAATTTCAGACAATTCTTCTCTGCCCATCTCTTCAACCTGCCAAGGTCCCTCTGAAGGGCTGCACAGTGCTCTAGGCCACTCCTTCCAGCTTTGTGTCATCAGCAAACTTGCTGAGGAGGTATTTGCCCCTTCATCCAAGCCATTAATCAGTAAGTTAAACAATAATGGGCCCAATACTGAACCCTGCATAACAACACTAGTGACAGGCCTCCAAGTACACCTTGTGCCACTGCTTATGTCCCTCTGGGACAACTCAGCCAGTTCTCAATTCCGTGTAGCTGTCTACTCATCCAATTCACGCTTCCTGAATTTACCTGTGAGGATGTTATGAGACAATGTCAAAAGCCTTGCTGAAGTTAAGGTAAACAATATCCATTGCTCTCCCCTCATCCGCTCAGGTAGTTTTTTCACCATAGTAGAAGGCAATCAGTTTGATCAAGCATGATTTACCTTTAGTGAAACCATGCTGACCACTCCTGATCACCTTTCTGTCATCATGTCATACATCAAATCTGAGGCTGGTACGGTTAGAATGAGAAAATAAATTCACCCTATGACAAAAAATTAAATTATGAGGTGCCATCTGTAAAGTCCCAGAGTTCCGTTATAGCACTCTGGTGCTGAATCACTTTCTGAGTGGTAATCACAGTATTAACAGAGGGCGATGGGAAAACCTTGTGCCAACGTATTTGAGCTTTTATAACATACCCAAACTGTTAATATTTCTTCAAAAATAAATCGGATACATATTATGTTATACCTAGTCAAAGATTAGTAGACCTACTGAAAGCCAGTTATGTGTCTAATACCTGGATTGAGATTGAAGCTGAAAGTGGATCTACAACAAAACATTAGACTCAAATGTTCAACCTCAGGACTGACTAGAAGATGAGCTGGTACAAATTCTAAGTTTTGTTTCTAAACTTTCCTAATGCGAAAACATTGTGAGAGAAATGAAAGTCTTTCATAAAAATCTCTCATCTAAGAACATGGACAGTTTTCTTTGGGTTTCAAGATCATAATTATATGTCCTGGATACACCTCTAATTGTAGGTTTAAATACTTAAAAAGAATACATAATTTTAAGCTTTTACAGAAACCTTTAACCCCGATTATGTAAAGCTTCTACTTTCTTGTCTTTCTATTAAGGAAAAAAATGTATTAGAATATTAGCCCTTGATATAGTCCAACTCCTAATGTGTGTAGCATGCTGTATTGCACAGCTTGTGATAAGAATGACCTTCTGCGTTAATCCATAACACTTTCTAATAGAGTAACATGCAAAATATTCCATTTTCTGGAATCTTCACATCAGAATCACCATGGAAATCTGATACTGCACAACTTCAGAAGTAGACCAGAATGGAAAAACCCACTGTTTATTCTTAGCAACCAGTTCAGAAAGTTTTTATATTTTTACATCAGCAAAAGCTCTCTGCAGTCAAGATTGTTAAAATACATAAAATGTTATGAAATTATATATGGCAGACTATATAATGGAATTGAACCAGGTTTGAATTTTTTCTTCTAGGTAGAACTGATACATATCAGCTAAAAAAAAAATAAAATTCTCTTATGATTTAATATAGTCACTAGTCAGTAAAATAATTAAGGTTTCTGTAATACAATCAGTTTGCGACTATTAAGCAATGAAATTCCTAACTATGTAGCACTAAATCCATGAATGCTTACTGAAGTTTAGTATTGCAATTTTCTAGTGGTCTCCATTAGTGGAATTTCAAACTCAAATTTAGCTAGTAGCCAAGTAATAAAACAAATTAAAATTCACAGTGAAAAACCTGGGAAATCTGAGCTTCATGTATTCAGGGATGCATGCAGGTATATCATGATATCATTCTAATTCTGTCTGTACTGTCCAGCCTGGTTGCCCATAAGTCAGCTCCAGCTCAGAAAATATTGACAGGATGTGATGGAGGTCACAATTACCAGAGCTATGTACCAACTGCTCCTCTGCATACCTGAAGCTACAGCGTGATGGTGGTGCAACTCTGACCACAATCAGTTTGTATATCAGAGCAAAGGTGAAACAGATCTGTCTACTACAGCTGATCAACAAGCAGCTTAAGGATGGGATCCATTCTGTGAAGCCTACCTAACTGGGTGTTGCCTTCAGCAGAAAATGCCAAGAGCTTAAGCATCAGCCTTACAAGGAAATATAGATCATAATACCAAATTCATCACAAATATTTCTGCTAAACAGCATTTGTTTGATAACTATATACCTTAGTTTTCAATTAGCTTGATGGAATTTTTAATCATCCTGCCCAAGTGATTAATTATGCCATATTTCATTTTTGTTTATTATAGCTCATAACATTTTTTAAAAGTACATTTAAGTAATCTTTTCTGTCAGTAATGAATTGGGGACAGACCGAGGGAGAGCACCTAGGAGAATCAGTTGTTCCACCTGAGAGACTAGGCATTACTTTTTATTCAACCTTCTAGTTCTCACATTCATCAGCCTGTAGCACTGTCAGCCATTAAAATTTGCATTGCCAATGTTAGCTAAAGGAGCAAATGGAAGCAAAACAGGGGGCACGAAAGACTAGATTTCAAAATATAATTTGTTGTTGCATGGATTTTTTTTTTAATGAAGAACTGCTATCTTATCTTGCTAACATTTTAAGCAGTATGAGTTTCTTGTATTTAGATGCATGGGTCCTACACTTAATACCAGAGAGATTTCTCAGGGTGGGACCTATAACATACCATCTGTGGAATAGCAAAGAAAGAAATTACACAATCAGTAGTAGATTCTAAGCAAACATTTTAAAAACATGACAGCTCCCTTTGGCTTACTTTGATAAATAAACAAGATTAGAAGGTCTCAGTTTTCCAGAAAGAATTCCATCATATGGGGGTGTTTCTTAAAAAAAAAAAAAAAAAAAAAAAAAAAAAAAAAAAATGAAAATTACAATTGTGGAAAACAGAGCACACTAAAGTTAAAATCTCTATAATTTTAAACAGTCTGAGGGATTTGTGTGAAAATTTAATTGCTTTTTTTTCTAATCACATTAAGAACTTGTCATGATTGCCTACAGAAGCCATCATGAATCTTCTTTTCCTCTTTTCCACAGAATCTTCTTTTCCTCTTTTTTTGTGAAGCACAACAGTTGTCAAGCAAAGGCAAATGAATGGCAACATTAATATTCTTGACATGCTGCAATATTGTGATGATGAATGCCATTAAAGAGCCTGTAAATAAAAAAATTAATGAAGCAATAACATAAATGGAGGTCATGGGTGTTCTTTCCCCCTCCTTCACTGTTATTATCAAAGCACTTAAGCATGTCTTTAGCTTTAGGTATGTGAATAGTCCCATCAAAGTTAATAGTACTATTCACATGTTTAAAATGAAACATTTGCATAAGTGCTTTGCAGACTTAAAGGCTTTAAGTGAAATGATTTACCAAAACTGAACTGCTCTTGGTTCTGAGAACAAAAGTAATGACATGAAAATAAGTTTCCAAGCCCTATGCCATCAGCCACTCTGACCTGCCATCTAGAAGAGCACTGATGACAGGTGAAATAATCAGTCTGAGATCACACTGGAAGTCTTTTACTCTAATCACAGAATGGCTTTTTTTCTTATTCCCTAGAAACTCAATCACTACAAAAAGTTTTCTTCACAAGAAAAAGTGCTGAGAAGGTGGAACTGTAGATCTGCAGCCTCTTTACTTTGGTGGCAGGCAGTTGTCACTTTGTATAGGACAAGATCTGAAATGCTGTGATCCAGGAAGTAGCCACAGAGAGAGATTCCTACCTCATTCCTGCCTTTTTTGTGCCTCGCTGATAATCCTCTACACTGTCCTGAAATCAGCACCTACAGTAAGAGCTCATTTTCATGATAGACTTCATGGTAATATTTATTAGATCAATAGGTATTGGTACATGCTAGGAGATCATAGATAAGATACATGTATTGATTATCTGAGTAACTGAGCATCTCACTTAAACATGGGAGGTCTAAGGAAATTAGAGTCTAATTAGCAAAGATGGAGAGAACTGTCAAATTTCTCCTGTGTACCTCTTCTGATATCATTCTGTCTCTGAGTTATTTAAGTTCTTGAAAAGTTGACTGAAATAAGAACTTCTCTTGTTCCTGGTGATATTTCAGAAAGGTATTTTTCAATCCAGCATGTAAAAGATGGCTTTAGTTTTGACAGAATCTAAATGCCTACACTTCCTCTGTACAATTTCTTAATTAAAGTGTTAATCTTACTATGTAATTATCATGTTTGAGCACTGCAACAAACATTTACGAGTTAAAAAAATATTATCATTAAACTATTAAGATACTCAAGAGAGACTCGTATCATCCATTGCTTTCACTGTTTCACTAAAGGTTCAAAAGGGTGTAATGTAATGAGGGTGTTCCTCCTCCAAAAACGATAGTCCTGCTTGTTCTTATTTTGTTGTACTTCTCGAGGTAAAACAGACTTTTGGGAAATAGCCAGGTGGCCTTTGCAGATCTGATGAGTCTTTGAGCTAGTTAACTTTAATAACTTGAAAGTGTTGATGGTCAGACCTTTAATGGATGATGAACTGCAGAGCTCTCATGCCTGCAGTTGCTGTTCACAGCCTGACTCAATAAGAAAATAGGAAATCTTATAAATATAGTTTGTCACCTAAGATGTTCTTAATATGAGCATTTTAAAAAGCTAACCTGATTTGATTTAGTTACACCAAGAAAAATATACATGTGGAAATAAATAATTTGAACTTAATCTGGTTTCAGTTTACTCAATCAGAATACAGCGTAACTCTGGAAGAAAAAAGAAGGTGACTTGGGTTTCAGATTTTATCTCATTTGTGTTTTTTTTCATGGGAGACTGTCATACTGCAAGTCAGAATGCAGTTCTCTAAATTTTCATGCTCAGCTTATCCTAAACAATTTTAAGGTGAAAAATCTTTCTCCTTATTTTATAAAAACATCTTATCCAATATGGCTTGACATCCCATATCTCACATCCCACCCTAGGATCTATTTATATATAGAACACACTTCAGCTTCAGATTTTATCCTAGGACTACTGTATCACGGGCTCCAAGAAAAAGGAGATGTTCACACATCGAGGAACAGCTGGCAGCTGGTGTTTTTAAATTGGTGATGTTTGAACTTCCCCTCTTCAGAATATCACTGTGAATCAGTTCAAATTCAAACTACACTGAAGGCCAACAAAGATATTAAAGAGGAGCATTTTCACTAGGATTTACTTAAGTCATCAAAGCCTACTGGGTATCTGACTTGAAGCAGTTGAGTGCCAGACTGTGAATTTTGAGATCCATGCTTTAGTAATCTTGAAAGTGTAGGCTTTGTGAACTGTAGTGAATAATTTTTATATTACTTATAGTTTATTCAAAGACAAGATTCCTTGAGAAAAATGTTTGTTTTGATCATATTCTCAAGAATATGTTACGAGCTATTTAATTACTACTTTAAAATTACAGTTCAGCAATTTGATGAGAGCTTAAATTTCTTGGTGTGACCTTCCAGCTGGGGAGGAAAAGGAAAAGAAAATACATATTTCTACTACTGTATGGAATAGTATTAGTCTGCAACTATTCTACTGTCACATGTATGAGCAATCAGGGAAATTATGAGAGTTTAAAAATTAAAAAAAATAGAGCATTTAAAAAAGAAGAGCCATGACTGAAACACATAGCTTTTCTATCACTTATCCCTGCCATTTTTTTACTCTTATCTTCACCTAAAGTCATGCTTCAAATGTCAGGTGTCTACAAACGGTGGCATTAAAAAAAAAAAGTGTGTAGAAAAATCTAATGGGTCAAAAATTACACATGTATAGTTTTTCCAGAATATTCTTTCTACTTCTAGCTTTCCCATTTTTTTCTGCATTTGACTACCAAAATGCTTTGGTTTGCATTTCCTTTGCTATTCTCGTAATGTGTCTTGGACCCATGCTACATTTAAAGAAAATATACCTTTTACTGAATCTGTGATTTCATTGTTCTTTAAATTTTCAATTTTCAATTTTAATTTTAAATTAAAATTAATTAGTTGCATTTTATATATGTTGGGAATAAGTCAGAAGAAAATTGAAACTCTAACTGACAATATTTTTACTGAAATGCACTTCTTTGCAATTAAATGACAAGGTTCACTAAAGTTAAAAAAACCCCATCAGTCTAACAGGTCTCAAAAATGTCACTGATGGTATTCTTCACTAAGATTTATTCAAGCTACTAAAAAAACCCACAAAACTCCCAAAAACACCCCAAAAAAACAAAACCAAAACCCAAACCAACCAAACAAAAAAAAAACACATAAAACCAACAAGAAGGAAAGATAAGTTTATATTTTTCCTGCCTTTTAGTTTGAATTTCAATCAGTCCTTTACGCTGGAAATTAAAAGAAAGGAATGCAGTCTCTTGATTATCATCAATATGCCAATAATTTGATCTGGTAATTAGTTCTCTCTTTTAAAATTCCCTTTCTAAAGTGTTGACATTTGTGTTCTTCAGAAATTTTAATGAGGATGAATTCAACATACTGTGAGATACTGAGGTTGCAGCTTTTCCTTTTCAGGAATTCATATTGCCTGAGAGTGAAAACACATCTTTGCACAACCTCTCTCATCTTCAAATTTGGCCACAGATGAATAGATGAAAGATGGCAGATTTTCTCTTCTGAGCACAAGAAGAAAAGGTGGAAATACTAAAAAAAAAAAAAATTGTTATACTTGCAATATAATCAATCATAATTATAAATGCCTGCAGTATATAGTAATAGAAGTAGCCACCATATGTTTCTGAAGAAATCATATAAAATCCCTGGTTTGCTTCTTTTGATCATGTAACCAACTGTGCTGGTTTAAAGGTAAACCAGCAGGGGAAATTAATCCAACTCAAAAGAGATTATAAATCAGAATAACAATTTAATAAAAATAATACAGTAAATACAATTACACAGACAAACAATTGGTTTTAACCCACAAAATCAAGATGTATAACCCAGCACCCTGGGGCATGAACAGAACGGTGTTTGTTGGCCCCTGTGCTGAGCCCCACGTGGTCCCCCCTGAGTCCAAAAGTAAAAGGAGAGGGAAAACCTGTTGGTGAGAGTGCTGGTCACAGTCTGGTCGAGGGTGGTGATCACAGTCCGGTTGAGAGTGGTGGTCTCAGTCCAGTCCAAGTTCCGGTCCTCTGGATCCCACGAGTGGTACAGAAGTCCCAAGACCCCAAGATTATATATCCTCAGGTTCAAGTAGGAATGTCCTGTACCTCCCTCAGGGCGGGGAGTTCCACAATGGGTATAAGAACAGGAACATCCTCCTATCTCACAAGCCTCTTAACACCCAGCTTATAGCCTGAGGGGTCAGGCGTGCTCTGGGCAGTTGCTGTAAATGGTCTTTTGTTACCAGTTCCTGGGAAATGGCACGGAAGGCTACAGAATACATAGTTTTGGGTTACACCTACACAGTGATGAGCTGGTCCCAGCTGTTCTAACTAGGACACCAACCCAACAGCAAACTGGGAAATATCAGATGTGATTGACATGTGTCGACTTGAAGAATGACTAAATTACAATATATTTTTCATAATAGTTCTAAAATGTATGAACTGACTAAAGTCACAAGTTAAATGCACTTACTGGTTCGCTATCTAAAGTGGACAGATAATTAAAGTGGCCTTTCCAAAGAGTGGGAATAATTCAGTATTTTCATTAATGTCTTTGACGATGGAGAGCTGAATATAATTGCAAAATGTTACCACAGTAAATGGTTAATAAATCACAAGCTGTATTTGAAGATACTGTGTTTCTAGTAGAAAAAAAAAAAATTACAAATCTCACATGAAAGAAACCAAAGGCAGATATGCCATCTGAGATATTGTTAATGGAAGCTAAAATATTGCATCATATTTTGGGCATCACATTTCAGACACGGACAACAAAACATAGCTAAGAAAAGAAGTTGAAAGATGTGAGCTTGTTAAGTTTAAATATGAAAAGTTTAAAGAACATGGACATAATAGTAGTTTTCCACTAACTGAATAATATACAGAGACAGAACTGTGAAAGATTTTTAGTCTGTTCATGGAGGTTGCACTAAAAGAAAACTGGTTGTTTTTTTTCTTGTAAGAAAAATTCAGAATACATATTAGAAAAATATAAGGGGTTTTATACTTTTCCAGATATTAATGAGGAAGGTTAAACCTTTGCAAAAGTTTATGAAAAAAATGTTGGATAAATATCTTCCAGAAAGGTCTAACTGTACTTGATACTAGTTCAGTGCACAGACATGGCTAAATTATTTGTAATTGTCTCTTTTCCAGTTTTGATTTTGCTAACACTGCAAACCAACAATTATCTAAATTATCAGAACAATTTTCATTAAAGGAAAGAGATACTAGACAGTATCCAAAAAACATTGAGGTTTATAACATTATAGTCTGGGAAGTTGATGATGTCTGTCAAAATTGGCCACTTTTTAGCAACTTATGGCCTGTTTTAATTTTCTTTTAATTTTGCTCAACTTTGACTGAAGGTATTTTCAATGCTCAGTATCATGTTTTAGCAGATCAGCTAAACTGGTTCTGTCTTTTAGATGAAGACTGGGATATTTTCTCCATTCTGAAAATATTTTCCTGATTTTTTTTCTTAACTGTTTGCAGAGGTTTAGAGGTCTCCATATTTCTGAAAAGGAAATTAAGCTAATGGAGCCTGCTATGAATTTTAATCAATTACAGCTCGCAGCTTTTCAACAGTAAAACTAGTTTAGGTCGTGGCACCTACATTTATAAGAGGGAATCTGTTTGTCCTGTTCTTTGAAATCTTTCCATTAAACCTTTTTTTCTTCTTCTTGACACACACACACACCACTTTCCCCTTCTCTTTGAGACAATACAGTGAAATAATCCATGACCAGAATAAAAGGCAGATGGAAGAGGGACCACACTTGGAATACACTGGGAGACAGTATTCTTTTTAGCAGCAGATAACAGCAGGTGATAGGAGGTCATGGTAGGAAAAGTTTGGCTCCCCAGTAAAAGAGAGACATACTGGGAAGAGTCCAGCAAAGGGCTACACATCTGCCTAAGGTACTGGAGCATCTCTCATATAAGGAAAGGCTAAGATGGCTGGTACTGTTTGGCCTTTTTTTAGCAGAACCCTGTGACAAAAGAAGAGGCAATGACCACAAGCAGAATCACAGGAGGTTGCGTCTGAACATTAGGAAACTTCTTCACAGTGAAGGGGACTAAGGACTGGCACAAACTGAAAGGGAGATTGTGGAGTGTCCATTTCTCAAGATATTTAAACATTGTCTGGACACAATCCTGGGCAATTGACTCTAGATGGTTCTGCCTGAGCAGAGGAGTTGGACCCGCTGAACCTTCCAATCTCAACAAACTATCCTGTGATTCTGCAATTCTATGAATGGGACTAGAGCCCAGGTAAACCAGAGCTGCCACTTCCAGCACCACTGCTGAGAGGCTCCTGTCCCCTCTTAACCTCTGAGAGGAAACAGAAAAAAGCATGCTGCAAATATGACCCTTATGTAATTCAGCTACAAGAGTTTGTTTCTTATTGTTTTTTCACTCATTATAAGGGAAGCATACAATTTCTGAAAAACCAGTCTTTTCAAGTATCTAGGTTATAATTGCATGTAGAATCTAAGCATGGGGGTTGCAGATAATGGAAAAATATCTCAAGTTAGCTAACAACAAGACATTGATGGTCTTAATATCTTGTTTAAATTAATTCTTGTCACAATTCTTTCACAATTCATATATCTAGCTTAAATATTTCAGAGCACTAAATAAATTTAATCTAAATTATTCCCATATTCAATACTACCAATTTTTCAGAGATTGAAAGCAGATCAGATGAAAATACTCATAAAGAAACTGCTTTTCCAAAATTGCCAGCTCACTTAGTTAGAGAAAATATTTCTTGGATTTTTGAAACAAGAGACTATCGCAGATTTGGAATTCATTTCCATAATTTGTGCTACCAAACATATTTCTATTTATTTTCGCTAAATTTTGCCAAATGGATGATCACCCACACACAATTTATCTTTCATTTCATATATTGAATCACACTATTTATTTTTCTTTTCAGAATCTCTGTTTCTAAAGAAAGAAAATAATAATATATCAAGCAACTCATTGACTTCAAAATTGCAAGAAGTTTAAAGCTAAAGAAAAGTAGTGACAAGATTGATAGAGTGAAGCTAACAGGCTAAAGCCAAGATACTTTGCCATGTTAGGAAATCTGAAAGTAATACAAGTTAAGTCTCAAAATCAATATGAAATTCACATATTTCAGCACTTCAATAGTTTCTATGCAGCTACTGCGTAAGATTCAGTTTCATCTTAAAGATGGTTGATAGTAAGTATGGACTAAATGTAGTGGCTTGAGAATCACCTACACTGAGCCAAAAATTCTATTTATACTATGCTTAACATGTTTCCAGATTCAGAGGAGTATCACCCCTCATCATGAAAAAAAAACCAAAACAAAAAAAATCCTGAACTCAATATTTTAGGATTCCACCAATCAAAGTATTTTTGTTTTATATAATACTTTTGTTATAATAAATACAACTAGATAAAAAAAATATTAAAGTTATAAAACAATTAGAAAAATATACATGTTAGTTTTCCAGGCAAAACAACTTTTATTCTTTGAGGGTAATAGTTAAAATGACAAACACAAGTTTTCTCATATGAAGTAATTAAAATTGCTCTTCAGGTGTTAAAACTGATTATTGAAATAAACCTCATTTTCTTTGATCCAGTATTTATTAATTCTTTACTGTTTTTATACCCATATGTTCAACATAATTTAGACTGCTTAGATGTAAGATTTTGTAGACATTGGATCTGAGTCTGAGTACCTTTGCAGTTGTATTCAGTTAGTTAGAGAATCTTTAAATCAAGGAACAATCTTTTTCTGTTAGATGAGTTTCCTGACTTTTTTTTTCAGCAGCAATCGAAGAAAAGGAGTCTTCGTCAATCAAACTTAATAAAACTGGGAAAAAAAAAAAGGAAAGAACGAGCTGATTGATATAACAAAAAGAAGCTTTTTGTACTGAGATAACATGAGCTGAGTTTTAAAATTAAGAGAAAGTCAAGATAAAGTAATAACTGAAGTAGTCAGAAAATTTAGAACCTGTAAGAAGACCATGGCATTCATGCAAATATGTAAAGAAAGTGACCGGAATGAATGGACGTTAAAGTACTTTGCTAAAATGCTTTCCAAATGCTAAAGTGTTGGTTTGTTGGTTTTGGTTTTGATTTGTTTTTTTTCTTGTATAGTCCTGATGCAGATCTCACATCTTTCTTTCCATATCACCCCCATATGGAGCAAAGACATTAGAAAGCACACAGCCATGACCCATCCCTCAGTCCACTGCTCACACTGGTGGAAATAGACCTCTAAATCCTAGCTTCTGTTTTGTTTCCCTGAAAACTGTTAGGGAGATCCTTTCTGTTTTCTGAGTAGATAACAATTAAAGTCTGCTGAGTTGATCCTAACAGCAACAGCTTTAACATACATAGTTCTAGTGATTACCAGTTGCCTTGAGGTCCCTACCATTTGACCTCAGTCTCACAAAATAAACACTCCTTTTGCTAACAGCTATGTATGCAACTGAAGTTGCCATATCTAGTTCTCTGACAGATGTATAATGGATTTTCAATTAAAGGCTTTTCACACACTGATACTGCTGAGCTTTGGAGACATTTGTCTCTAAACCCAAATGTTGTGACTAAGAATGGAGGTAACTGATCACAGACATTTAAAAATTTCAGCTTCACCCAGCTGTTCCACCTCCTGTTTCCTGCATTATTGTTTGAATTATGTTCTTCTTCCTTTCTGGCAGCTGTATTGTATTTTTAGACTTTAATCACATTTTAACAATTGTTACACACATACCTTCTGACTCACTATCTTAATTTAGTTTCTCTTTTTTTGAGGAGTATTTAATAAATCTAGTTTCCCATTTTGACATTACTTTTTCATAGTTCTTATACAGAATTGGTTTTAAGTGCCTAGGTTTTTTATAATGGTTAATCTTTATCTCTCCAGAATTTTCTTTTAAATTATTTTTAGAAACTTATAAAGAAATTTTTGCTACTCCTCATGATAGGTTTGTTCTCAGTTTAAAGATATTAATGCCTAATCCTTGGTTGGAACTTCATATTTCCAATCTATATGTAGACATATTTCAGCCCTAAATATTGTCAAATGGGCATCCATACTATTAATATTTTGGCACAATTTCCAGGACATTTTTTACCTTGGCAATCTAGAACCCTCTTAAGAGGTGTTTGGGCATGAGCAGTGCTTAGACTAACTCAGCTGTGTTTTCAGAAACCATGTTATCCCACTTTATTGACTTGTATAGCTGTGCTTATAAATCTATGCAATGTGAGAGAGATGAGGATTTACCAGAGGTGATTGTTTTAACCTATTTACACTTCCCAGTGCAAAGTCTTCAAGGGTCTACTGGACATCTAAAACAGGATATCATATTCCAAAGGCATCTTGATCAATACCTAGTAGAAGGAAATAAACCGTTTTACTCTTAAGATTACTGTGAATTTCTGGTTTTAGGGATCCCCAAATCCATAGAACATAGACATTCATGAATATTTTAATTAGACCTTGTAAAGAGGATTGAAAGAGGTGTGAAGTCAGTATTGCAATTTTATACACCATTAATCCTAAATAATATCTCTGATGGCAGCCTTATAGGATATTTATAGAAATTTAATCGTAATTCAGAAGTGGTCCAGAAGATAATAGGATCGGTCTTAATTCTGTTTCAAGTCTGTAGAAAATCATGTCTATATTGTAGGATTGCAGCATAATTCAGGTTGGAATTACCTTGGAATGTTATTTAGTCCCAACTTCTGCTCCAAGAAAGGCTAGCCTGAGGTCAGACCAGGTTAATTAGGTAACTTAAATGAAAATTATGTTGGACTTGTTTTTCAGTTCAGTACCCCTCTTTTCTCAGAAACCTTTCAACTGAGATTGCAGCAAGAAACTAATTTTTCATTTTCTCATAGTATTATTAGTGCTTTTTAAAAATAAGTAATTCTGAATACTTTAATTTTATATTGCTACTATTTTAACCTAAAGTAAAAGCAAAAAAAATCTGTAATACCAAAAAAAAAAAAAATTCTACCTTCAAAGTGTGTTTCTCCATAATACTGGGTTTTCTAAAAACACCTTAATTTATTTCTCATCAGTCTCAGTCATTTACTGAATACTGTTACAGTCAATACACTACATTTTTGTGAATATTTATTTTAAGGATCCTTTTTCTATCAGTTAGTTGCTTGCTGATATATTGTCTGGGGTATTCTTTTCTGGTCACTTGGAAAAAAGTTTCAAGCAAGGACACTGACAAGAAATAAATGTAGAGGAGAAAATCTTCACGTACTGAGATACTTGGTGTTAGTACGTCAATAAGTGAAGGACAAGGAACAATGTAAAGTGGAAGGCTAATTCTGAATATCTCCTTGGCTACATAAAATACTGCCAGAATCTTTTGAGAGATGTGTGGTTCCATGTAATGTGCATTGCTGTCAAGGACAACTGGAGATGATGTATTATTTGCAAATCTGTATTTGTACTTGTGAAACAAAGCAAAACAGACAAACAAAAGCATAAAATATAATTTATAGATGCTTTTGGGGTTCTATTTGCATTAAACACAAGACAGTATTAGTATTATTTTAAAAAAAAAGAAAAAAAGGAAGAATAAAAAAAAGAAAATCCTTTTGAAGTGAGTTTATTCAAATCAGAAGATTTCCAAAACAGGAAGATTCACGGCAGAAGAGTTCTCTCCCAGATCATATAACAGTGAAGCATTCACATTTATCAGTATAGTATTTGCATCAACCCTTTTATAGATATGAATGGAAAAAGTGAAATGTCATTGGAGAAAAATAATATTTCAAAATATAATTATTATTTTATTTTTATAGTATTTTAATCTCTCCTGCTTTATAGGTGACAAAGAATAACATGAGTTTCTGAGTTAAAACCTTTTATTTACTCTAATGATAGATAATAAACAGTGTTCCATTTTAAAGAAATTATGTTGACCTGTGAAAACTTTCTATAAAAACCTTAGTTTTGTTCTGGGTAGATTTAGGAAGATCTAACAGAAATACTTGTTCAAAGTGGGACACTGGGATTTTCAGCCCCATACTTAGAATCACCTGCATTCTGTGATGGAATCTCTGGATGGAAGATACTCAAAATAGCTGTGTAGAAGCAAAAACCAAAGATAAAATTTATTTTGGAGTAAACTCCTGACAATAAATTTAGGAAAAGTTTTTTAAAACTCTTGAAGTGAAAATTTAGGGGGAGATGTTCCTTTAGTCTTCCATTGGTCTTAGGCAAAACCAAAGGTTCTTGTACAGACTGAACGAACTGGCAGTTTAACACAGAACATCATCTATGTATTTTTTGAGCTTTCTGTGGGCAGTTGAAGAAGCCTGTTCAGGAGTCTTGCTATATCATAGATGTTGTATATTCAGCAAATGTAAGATGAGTCTGGAACAACAAAATAATACATTCTTAGTATCATTTTAAATTACTTAGTATAATACAAAAAGATGTTGACAGGAGTTAAAAGGTTTATTTAAATCCAATAATATTCTTCATTGCAATAATATACTTTAATTATATTTAATTTGATGGCCAGTGTCATTGGAAAGAAAAACAGTGCCTTAGTACTGGCTTTATGGCTTAGTAAATTGAGGCAAAAAATGGTTAAGAGATTTTACCTAAATTACACATCAACAGATTACCAACGGGGTATTAAAAAAAAATTATTTATTTGTGATATGTGCAGTCTTACTAATCAGACTAGTTTTGAACTAGTAGTTTCTCATGGTATCTTGTAAATGATGAAGACACGGTTTATGCGGAGGACATAGGAATGCCTTAAAGTATCTTAATGGTTCCTACGTCCTAGAGGTTAGATCCTCCTACCAAGCAGTCAGTACTTCATGACACATTTCTGCAAGCCAGAGTGCATATACCTATCCATTCTTCAAAAATGTCAGAATGATCATACATAGCAATGTATTTATGTAGACTACAGGAGAAATGAGCATGGCCCTAAAGGATCTCTTAAGGAATTAATTCTGGAGCGTTAGACTTCTGAAAATTTTCTCTACTGGGACTTCAGGCCTAGCTATGAGTAAGGGTCTTCTTTTCATTCTTTGGATTCTGGGATTCCCATTCACTGAGGCTTCATCTGAGACTTCTCCTAGAACTTAGTTAAAGCTGCCTGAGCTGTGAGATGTCCCAGTTGTAGTTTCATCGCTGTGTGTTTTGTGCAATTCATTATAGATACAGTGGAACATGACAGAAAAAATACTCCTGAGCTTATTTCAAAACCAAAACGAACAAAGAAACAAACAAACAAAAAAATCTGTTTGGCTCCTCTGCTAGTTAAGTCACAGGAGATCTCAGGAGTTTAACTCCTTTTCCTGTCACAGAATTCACACCAGATGTTGTGATTTCAGCTATGGGCACATTCAAAATATGAATGAAGACTTTATTTTTCTCTGCAATACAAATCACACTCCTTATATAAGAGGTATACAAAAAATTTACCCAAAAATGAGAGGACTGTCTTGTAGCCCACCTTGTAAGAATTTCTGCACCAAAAAACAAGGTCAAGGCAGCATGGACAATGTGGTTCATGGTGAGGGTATGAAAAGGCCTCAGAGGGGCACTGTGAGCAGGCTTTAATCAGTGTAGTTCTGGTCATCATACTGTCTGCAGGGAAAAGATTTGAATGCAATCTTTCATTTTCCTGCCAGGGAAGCCAGCTGGCTCACTCAAGAGTAGAATCTGAACATCAGTTGACATATCCGAATATGGACGACTGGGGCTTGGGTCTGAAGGAAAACTGGAACCCCCATTAGTATAAACATGTAGCAGCTGTGTAATCAGCTGTAGCGTAGGTTAAATTCACCATAAAATTTGCAATTGTGTAAGTTTCTGCAGTTGAATAATTTTGACTGTGAATTTCTTCTCCCTCCTTTCCATGCTGAAACAAGAAAAAGTCTGAAGATTGCACCAAAATGCAAATTGCCAAAGCAATTGCCTAAACTGAAAGATAAGCCTCCACTGGGTAGAAAATGCGAATGACTCGACTGTGTGACTAGAGCTTTCAAGACAAATTGCAGAGCTAAAAGAATAATATTGAAATAAATTTAATGAGAGTAAGTTCCTAAAACAATGGTGGTGTTCAAAAAAATATTGCATAAAAGTTTAGCTGTAATCAGTAAGAGAAAAAGGTCCTATATTTCTATAGCTTGGAGCAGGCTCTGTCAAATGGAGTAGATGAGAAATTATAAGAAAGTATATAATTTTGCTTTAGAAATTAGGTAGATATTTGGAAACAGTGTCCAAAAACAGACTGCCCTCTTTGGCTACTTAATTTAAAATATACTTAAAAGCCATTATTACTCAAACTGCACTTAAACATTTCAAACACATGCATAAACATTCATAAATAGCAAACACAGTGAAAATAACACAGAAAAGCTCTCTTATGCTCTAAAGTTCAACAGGATTTTTGGGAAGCTGTCAGGAAATTAACCTGTGAAAGACCAGAAGAATATTCATAGGGCTTCATCAGAAAAAGATTTTCCTGTCTTCTCCCTCCCCATAAGAACTATTACATAGCAACTTTCATCAACATTCCAACCAATTCCCTCAGAACTCAGGCCTTACATTCACAAGATTCACCAGCCTTAAAGGTAGGTAATGTATCAATGCGTTATAAAGGAAATGTTATTTATGGATCAAGTTACTATTTGTTTTAAAAAATGGACAGGACAATGTCATGTAAATAGCACTATTGAGACCAATCATATCTTGACAGAGGTACAGCAATAGTACTGAATGACTCTTCTCCATAGCTGAAATTTTGCAAATGTGAAAAATGAATTTATAAAGAGAAATGCAGGGGGAAAACACACATACTCCTCTAAGTCAATAGTGTTGACAACTTACTTGGAATTGTTACTAGTTAAAGAGTTTTCCCAATAAAAGTGTCATTCTCTAGAGGGGTGTCAGTGCAGATGTGAAAGAAAGAAATAGAAAGGGACTTTAATGGGATCCTCTAGCAAGGTAATTCCATAAACTTTGTGAGCTGCAAGCCAAATCAGATGATTTAACACCACTGAGTCTTGAAAGCTCACTCTAAATTTGTCAGTGGTGAAATAAACTGTTTGCAGTCTAATCTTCCTCCTCTGTGTTTTTGTTTGGTTTGGGCTGTTATGTTTTTGGGGTTTTTTTTCTGATACTAATGCTTAATCCTCCACCTCTAATAAAAGAATGTCTCTGCAAACAAAGCACAAGCTCTGACTAAGCCTAGTATTACTGTCAGTGACAGTGGTTCATCTCCAAAACCGGATTCAGAAAATAAAAGAACAATAAGGATCTTTAAAATTCAAAGTAATACAATTATATTATAGCAGAGAAGGGTAAACGTGTGGTTGACTATTCTCTGACATCATTACCAGCTGTTCCAGAGAGGAGTGTGGTCCATGGTCACTGTGTTAGTAGTGACAATTACTGTGTGTTTCTTCCCTGCAGAGTGACTAGGCTTGCTAAGTGAGTAGCTTATATTTTAACACTATAGTGTTATATTTTAACACTATTGAATAATACTAGCATTCATCACTAAAAGCATTAATAGTAGCTGTTCCTAAGTTTCTTTTTCATTCATAGTGTTGGAAAACAGCACCTTTGTATTTTCTTATTTTTGTCTGCTAGGAGAGGTGTGTTTACTATGAACTGACGTTACAGTAGCCATTTACCAAACAACCTTCAACTATTCTTCAGTGGTTATTCCAAAGTGCTGTCATCTATCTTACAGATAAATGAGGAAGATCTAATTCATGACACTGAGAATTAATGTGATGCAAATATGTGGAAGTTCAGTACGTTATGTATAAAGAACAACAGGAGAAAATATTTTACAGGTGGTTGGTCTGTCAATCTGTGGTAAGTGAATAGCCAAAAGGAGAAGTAGCACTGGGGATCTCAAATTCTTGCAAATTCTTCCAAATATCATCTGCAGAGGTTGATGATGGACGGTACTACTGCCACCTTTTAGCATGACAGGCAGGGTTCAGTAGACTTTTTGAGTTCAGTGGCATGATGCAGTTGCATTAATATGTGTACAGTACACCGTTAGTATGACACTCCACCACTATACAACTTGTCCCCATTTGCATTGCTTCCAAAACACCATCATTTTGAAGGATACAGCTTCTAGACTGAGACAGTGTACTGTTTAAAAGTGTAGGAACTGTTTCTGACACTGATATATGGGATGATAAAGGACATGTCACTAACCTGTGACTGCACTTCCCATCTTAACATATACAGAAAGACAATGGCTTCTCCTCTAAATGAGTAAATGATGGCAAAGTGTAATGTCAGTATTGACTTATTTTGAGAAAGTGTCTAGAATTGTGTCTACAAGATAAGAACATCCAAAACAAATTAAACCTCTGCTCTAATAGGGAGCTGTGAGGATTGCATTGTCTGGTTTAAGAGACTTTGATCTTTTTCTTGTTGTAGCAGTAAAGCCCAAGAAGATATTTTGCTTTCAAAAATCACTACAGTCTCACTTCCTGCCATTAGCTAGAGAACAACATTCTTTGTCCCTAGAGAAGACCCTGCCTTGTAGTGTTATATATTGCACAGTGCAGAGCACATTGTTGGCAATGAACAATCATAATAAAGGCATTTGACTTCTGAATGTGGCAGCTAAATGTGTAAAAGACTGACTCTACTGGGAAAAGGAGAATAGGCAATTTTCAAAATGTTCTGTTCCTGGTGTGTGTTAAGCTTTCTGGCTGTGTAGGTCGAGTGGACTCCAGCTCCCACACAGGCTTGTGCCAGAAGGCACTGATGAATGAAAGCTTGGGAGCAAGCTTCAGGGAAAAAGAATGAAGTGTTTGCAACAGTGTTCCAGATGACTGAGGATCTACATGACAAGTCCTTTTGAAAGTCAGAGTAGTCAGCTGAAAACACCCACAAACCTCTAACTGCTGGAGATATAGATACGTGTGCATATATACATAGTGACTCCATCTCCAGCATTGTCGCTCTTTGTTCTAATTGAAAAGCACATTTTTCTTAGTGTTATGCATATTCACACATTGAGACATAGCTATGGTAAAGAGTGAGTTTTGATTAAAAAACTGACAGCTGTGCTCTTTTGGGACAATGCAAATTCTGGAGTCAGGAGAAAAGAATATGAAGTTAGGGACACACACACCAAAAAAAAGGTACCAGAAAAAAAAGAAAGACAGGATATATTGCAGTTTGATTCACTTCACATGCACCTTTTTAAGGAACTTCTAGCCATAGGTAGAACAGTGTTTGCAACACTGATTCTCATCCCTCCTTTCAGAGTTACATGAAAGACAAACTTTAAAATTATGAATAAAAATTAAATACTGAAAATAAAATGAAAATTACAGGTGAAATCCATGACACTGAAGCATCTAAAAGCTTGATCTATCAGTTAGCATGCCTTGATTTCCTTGATAATTTGTGGTGGGAATTAGATAAAATGAGATAATAGAATTACATGTCTTTTTTTAAAATAAAATTAATGTAATCCTGTGTAGATAGTTATTTTTTGAATTGTTCATAAAAGAGTCTGAGGGACTAAGTAAGACTTCCCCATTTTAGTTTGGGGCAGCCAAACAAGGCAAGATGACTCCCATCACTCATCTTTAAAATCGTGGGAAGAACAAGGCCTCAATAACTGCAGCCGTGGTCAACAAAAAAATGAAATCTCTGAAAACATGAAGAAGTGGCAAAGCTAAAGGCATCAACCTGGAATGAGATAGATAGCAGGGAGAGTATACAAACAAGAAACCATTGAATGTAGAGAAAGTAGTTTGAAACACAGAAAATTTAGGCTAAACGTTTTTAGTTAAATTTCTCACTGTTAAGGCTTATAACAGTTTCTCTCAGTGCTTTTGGAGGGGTTTTTTTACATCTGAGACATGATTTTTTATGTATTAACCCAATTTTTGTGTCCAGGTGCAAAATGAGATGAAGTTTTGCTTTTTTTCTGTGTTAACTGCCCTACTTTTTCTGAGATCAGCAGAGCTATTCCACTTTAATCTGCTGAGGATCTCCCTACAGTCCTAAACTGCAGGAGAAAGGACCACAGGTGGGAAAAAAACCAAATAAATGTAAGGAAAAAATAGATAACCTTCAAATTTAAGATTAAGCATAACAAAAATCTATTCATAATCAAAACATCATAGGAAAGGGATGTTGGTGATGCATTTTAAAGAAATTATTTAATCAACACAAAAGGGAATAAACTGAGAGATATGAAAAGGCAACTATTTACCTGGAAATTAGAATTTTGTTTTTATTTGATACACAGTTGGTATGATATTTTCACAGAAGAACTGCTTTTCAAAGGTAAATTGAAAGGTGCACAATGCAAAGCAGAATGGTGCCTGGGGAAAAACTGGAATAGCCCTGAAGGCTGCCTATGCTGGAAGAGTAGAGACAAGAGCATTTAGCAGGCACAAATTTGTGAGTGCTGTTTTATGTGAAAGTTAGAAAAGGAAGCATAATCCAGGAGTGGATATGCCCTACTAAATCCCTTATTAACTCTCTCAGGTGTAGCAACCTTAATGTTTCCCGTAAGCAGCTACTTCTTCAGAGTCATGCAGAGAAACAGGCTCTCCTGTGTCCCATCATCTATCATAATTCTGTCTGTCTTATGATAAATTGCTCTCACCAAAAGGGCCTCTACTGTTGATTAAATGTGTGATGTGCATATTTCAGCAGTTTGTATTATTTAAAGGCTGAAGTTTTGTACATGTTTTCTGCTTTCTTCCCTTATTGTCTCTAGAAATGCTGAACACATTCTTGAGGTGATAATTTTTACCTTCATTTTGAATCCTCAAAGATACTACGTCAGCTTCTCCAGTCAGATACATTATAGTATCAAACTGAGGTTGGTGTCACAGTGACACAGAGGACTGAAATCTTGTAAAGGGTAGGAAGCTATCTTTCAAAAGTCAGAAGGTCCTGTGATCTATAGCAATATATGATATGCCCTTATGGTAACTAACTTTGCTTTTCAGGTGCCTTTTTCTAACAAGATGAGGCTAAAAAATGTAAAGGTGAAATTGAGTTAAAAATGAAATCTTTATGCAAATGCTACATTTTACTTTCAAATTCCTAAGTACAATTATCCATTGTGTTCCAGAAAAATGGTGATAACTAAAAAAAGCAGATAAGGGATAAGTACTGTAGCAGACCAATTATAATGAATGCTAAAAATTACTTCTTTACAAACTCATTCTCAACCCCTTCTGTTCTTTTGATTTATGTGTCATATGACTTCTTAATCTCTAGATTTTATCTTTTTTTTTTTTTTTGAGATATCCCACTAAGCAGCTTACATTTAAGGGAGAGTGGGAAATAGAATTGGCTTTATTTCTGTACAAAGAAGATTGTATCTTCCCCTAAGACTTTTTATGGTAGTTCTTTGCAAAAGATATTGCTTTTGCTCTGTGGATACCTGCAGTGTTCATCCAAATTAGTCTTGGTGTTATACAAGAAGTTTCTCATTAAAGGTATAGGCAATAACTGTTTGCTTTTTCCTCCAAAGAATATGTCAGCAACACAACAAATCAAAACTATCCAGCAGAATTGTGATATTCTTGTGAAATGAGAAGGAGATAGATGAAGGAAAGTTTTCAGTTGAGACTATGAACAGCAGCTCTCAAATCTTGCTGAAACAAATTAATATCTTAATCTGTTCTAGTAAAAAATCGTATCAGGTTATCACTGTGTACCTAGATCCAGTACTGAGGTCAAAAGGCTGTGCTACAAAAAAATTTAAAAGAGCTGACCATACAAAACACAATTCCACATATCTTTGCAAATATCTATTTCCACAGTACTTGTAAGAACATCCTACACAGTTCTAAAAGATTTCTTTTTGTCTAATATATATATATATATATAAAAAAAATAGAATTAGCACTTACAGCATAGGTGTTTCCTCTGATTCCTATTAAAAAGATAAAAAAAGCCCCCCCATTTCATGTCAATTAATGGGAGGTGGGTTATATCCTGTGTATTTTATCAAGTTATCTCATTGAGCCTAACAGATAATGGGGAAAAGGGTTTCCATCAGATATCTGAATCACCATTAGTGAGAATATCCTTGCATGTTTGTACTTTACACCTACCTGTAACACTTCCTAAGGGTATAGCATTAAAAGATAGACTACAGAAAAAAGGCAGGCTTCACATTAAGGTTTTCTGGTTTTTTTGTCAATACCTTATAATTGCAGACAGATAGTAGTTTCCCAAGATCTCATTCCAGTGACATGTTCTGCCTGCTGCATCAGCATTTATTATAAGTCATTATAGCTTGCTTAATATATTCATGAAAGCATTGGATCTATTTTGTGAGAATTCACCAAGAACAGAAAGGTTTCAGATGAAAAAAAATCAAAAACAATCAGTTTTCTGTGACAATATTTGTTTTCTCTGTGACCACCAGCAATTGCTGTTAATGAAAAGAAAAAAGAAAATTATTTTATTGAGCAGATAATTTTGTAATGGCCTTTCCATTCATGAATAGAGTTATAACCCACAAATATCAAACCATTTTTATTGAGAAAAGTAAAACCAGTAAATTTCAGTAATTCTAGTTATGGTGAGACCTGAAATAACTGCAGTTTTCACCAGTCAAAAGTTAAGATAAATATTTGCTAGCAAATCTGAAGTCTTAAAAACCTCAAAACAACCCTCTCATAATATCTTGATGAAGTGGGATTAATTTGTGACTAAGTGATGATGAAGAACACTGGCTTATTAACATTCTAGTGGGAACTTTCTAATTATCCACAAGAGATGACACTATGTGGGTCAAGTCCAAATCACACAAGTTGCTTGATATCACTATAGCATTCAGTTTCTCCATCATAATACCCTCTTATCCAGTTCTTGAAATAATTCTGTTCCTTCCCTTTGCCATTTATCATGAAATATCATGCAGATACAGACAGCATCTGAATTAAAAAAGAAAGAAATCAGTGCAATTTCTACTGTATTTTCAGTAGTGTTTTTAAATGGACAGTTTGAAATCCAGAGGAAAATACAAAGCAAATCCAGGACAAGAAAGTTGTAGCTAGACAGAAAATATACCACATACTCATTTGCTGCAATATTGTATATACTCGGGGAAATACTCATTCAGTGTCGAAAAGTTTGATCTTGACTGCTAAAGCTTCTCTTCGTGTAACTGTTTTGCCAGGGGATGAGGGTCAGTACAAGAAACACAGATACCAACTTTAAAGAACAAGTGTATAAATTTATTACAGTGCAAAACAGCAAAGAATTACAAAAGAAGCAAAGAATTACAAAAGGATAGGCTTAGCAATGCACCTAGTCATTACTACAAAGAGTAGTGATTAAGAAAGATATATCACCAGTTACCCTTTAATACATTACCATCAGCATCATCCAGACCTTCATGTTAGCTGGGAAGCCCCGATCACAGCGAAGGGTCAGAGAACCACTCCTGGTGACCAGGAAATCCTATGCAGTGTGTCCACATGTAGGTGAGGTCTCCATCTTCCCTGTGAAAGCGTCTGTCTTTTATGTTGTTAAACAAACAAGCTTCCATCACTTATTTAATGCAGAAAATATCTGGCTTTCTTCTCTCCTTGGGTTTCACCCAAAGTCTGCCAGGGCTCAGAGGAAAATCAAGGGAGTCAATTTGAACCATCTACTGTCAACCAAGGCCAGCCATCTACTTCCATGGTCTTGACCAGTCTCTAAATACAGAAAGATAGATACATTCACATCTCATTAATGAATAGATAAAAATCTTCATTAATAAGTGGGTACCAATACAACTTACTAAGAAGCCTACATGTTCACACAGGTGTAGTCTTATCAAACTATGAATTTTATTAATGATTATATAGAATTTTGGCTAATAAGCAGATAAATATAACATTAGGTTGGAAGGTTCATCTAGAGGTCAGCTGTGGCTCAGGGCCTGTTGTTCAGGCCTCAGCATTTCAGTAACATAGTCAGTATACAATGAGAAAACAGTGTAAAGAAACCCATTTGCTTTATGGTTAAGATATTTTGAATGCTGTACAATTCCACCATGAGAGCAGGTATATCAGTAATTATAATATAACTACCTTTTACCTTCTTAGGTATTGCTTTGATCAGTGGAAACAAGTTCTTTCATACTTAAATAATTAAGGGAAACCAACAATAGCAAAATTATGTAACTATTTTTTAACATTGCAGAGAAGTCTGTATTACTTTGTCTGAAAATTGGTTTTCAGTACAGATATTCAGTACTTCTTATCCTTGCTTTTTCTCCACTTTATTACTGGAAGTATGAAAGCAGTGAGAAAGAAGGAGGAAGAAAAAATTAAAACCAATAAATCAGAAATTAATACATGACTCTTTCACTCTTCTGTTTCTTAGTAAGATAGGATTTCAAAATTAAGAACACATATAATTTAATTTTTTCATTAAATATATTCATTAAATATCTGTCACTTATATAGCACTGTATCCTACTTTCCAGAAATATATTTAGGACAGGTCCTTTGGTCAAAAAGCTCAAATTCAGGCAAATATTGAAAGTACAGCTGCTGTTCCACCTGCGCTAGATTCCACTAACTAGGAAGATGTATTAGGCTGCAATGATGTTGTGAGAAGTCAGAAATAATCACTGCCATCTGACTTGGTTAGAGATTCCATAAAAATGTTCCCACTAGGAATCACACTTACCTACACCTGTAATCAGGTCAATCTTGATGCGCAAGAAGAGTCTCTCTGTGAAGCTGTAGGGACTTGGTTAAGTCAAAAGGAATCCCTGGCAGAGCCATCAGGGCTCTATTAAACAAGAAGCCAGCACAGAAGGAAGTGTGATGATAATGTAGGTGAGTTATTTTTTCCCCTTTTTTTTTAGTTTTGTTTTTTAGCCCTCAATATCTTTGTTTCTGAAGACTTTTCAGGTAACAGCATCTTGTATATACAATAATAAAAGCAGAATAAAGGAAAGGAAAGGGGGGGTAAAGGCACTAAAGAAGTAGATTCTGATCTTTTCCCAACTTTTAATCCTGCTGCAAATAAAAAAGTTAAAAAAGAGAAAAATTCTTCCTACTGTTCTCTTATAGAAAAGCAGTATTTTTTTTCAATGAATCAACTATAAATTGAACTGAAATTATTCTTTTTTTCAGATAAGTATCAGACACCCGCTAGTAAAGAGGTGCAGTGGGAAGATGGATCACCTGTGTCAATCACTGTCTGAATAGCAGCCATTGAGTAAAACTGTTATCTTGGATGCTAATGGTGGAGAAGTCAATTCCATGAACCTCACAAAAAAAAAAAGGAAAGGAGATATATCACATCTGACCCCACCCTTTTTATCTAAACTCCTGAAAAGAAAGCTGAGTTTTAAAGATTACTGAAAGGTTTGCTTGTTTGTTCTCCTGTGGGGTACAGAACAAAAGGAGAGGGAGAGAGGAAACATGCAAAAGTCTAAATGAAGGGATCTGCCTTTCTCAAACTGTGATTGATGGAGCATTGTGTCTTTAAATATTGATTGGCATTGACTGGCATTTGTCTGTACATATATTTTTATTCTATGTTAAGCTATCATCCTATTTGCAATACACATTTTGCTCTGATATTACCAGGGAGTCTTAGAGTTGCCCTTATTTATTACTATGAAATGCTCCTACATCCTTTCATTTGGTCTGTCCCCTCAGAAGTTATAACACTGGGATTTATTGAGATTTTTTTTTCAATTTTTTTATATGTAATTAATTCCGTTTTTTCTTCTGTCTTTGTAAATTGTGTGAGTCTAGACTAACATCAGTTTGCTCCATGAGTCTGAGAACAGAGGCTTATTGATCTTAAATAATCTGAACTCTCTTTCCAGTTAAACAGTGGTGCTCAACTTTAAACCCCAATGCCTTTTTCTGCAAACAGCTACAAACATTTATACAAACTTACTTTTCTATATAATATATAACCACACAGTACTTAGCCTTCACACTGTGAAATATATATGCAATGGAGCATGATACAGAGCTCCTCATGCAAAATGTCTACCAGCTTGGTTCATCAACCCAGTGTTACCCAGACACTAATCATCTGGACCCTTCCAACCTAAGGACAGCCTTACCTCATGGCCCTGTCTGGACTGGAGCTGTCTGCCCTTCAGGGCTGATAGGGAAGTCCCCCACCCACTTTCCCTGATTACAGGTATAATCTACTTCCTAAGCAGGACAAGCGTAAATATGCTTCCCTGAGAACTGATAAGAAAACCTCCCCAATTAGCACTTATCACTGCTTCAGATGGCAGTGCAGGGGAGAGGGAAAGATTGTACAGCTTAGAGCCCACAGCATTTCGTTTTGAGGGTGATGGTGGCAAACCCTTAACAAAAAGTTAGTGACAGGGCTTTACCCAGCAAAAATGCATGGTTGTGTTAGCTGTCATACAAAACTTTGAATATTTATTAGTAAATGTAAACAGACCTGAAAAATGCATTGAGGTATAATCTTAATTGTTTATAACAAATAGAAACTGTCCTACCCTGCCTGGAGATGACCCCACTGTGTTGGGACCACCTGTGGGGCCACAGAGCTGCCTGGCCTCAGCCCATCCCTTTCCCCACGAAGGTGCCTGATGCCTGAGACTGGGGCTGCCCTGGTGCACCCAGGCTCTACCCACCCCAAGACAAGCAAAAAAATCAAGAGCCAATGAAAGAAATTATAGGAGAACGATTTTTTCAATTCAGTCTTCTTTTGCTTTTAATATCATTGATTATTCATTCTTTGAAACACTCACCTGAATGAATTGCTTCACAGACACAGTGGGTACTAGAAAATACAAGTCCCTTAATTTCTAGTGTTCCTAATGAGCAGAATCTTCTGCATTAACCTTTCCCCATCACTGGCTGGAAAAGCTAAGCTAAACTAGGCCAGGGCAAGACATATAGAGCTTGGCAGTCTTCAAATCTCTGGTGAACTATTTCAGGGAGTGCTAATTACAATGCAATAGTGAGAGCAGGAGCTGCTCATCACTACTGAAGCACAAGTCAGCATTTGTAAATGGTTCGCCCTGACAACTGTCTGTGACTTGCACTCCAAAGAGTCCCTTTTAATGTATTAAATCCTATCCAATAGCAAATCTTTTTCATTTTTCCCACATTAACTGCTAAATGCATTTAGTCTTGTTTGCTGTACCTGCACGGCTAGTTGTTCTGCTGGTCCATATCCTCATCAGGTCCAGAGAAGATCAACGAGGCTGGTGAAGGGACTCGAAGTCCTGTAAGGAGAGGCTGAGGGAGCTGGAGTTGTTTAGCCTGGAGAAGAGAAGGCTCAGGGGAGACCTCATAACTCTCTACAACTTCCTGAAAGGAGATTGTAGCCAGATGGGCATCAGTGTCTTCTCCCAGCTAGCCAGCAGTAGGACAAGAGGGCACCGTCTTAATCTCTGCCAGCGGAGGTTTAGGTTGGATATTAGGAAGAAATTTTTTACAGAGAGAGTAATTAGACATTGGAATGGGCTGCCCAGGGAGATGGTGGATTCTCCATCCCTGGAAGTTTTTAAGATGAGAATGGATGTGGCACTTAGTGCCATGGTCTAGTAAGCACGGCTGTGTTGGATCAAGGGTTGGACTTGATGATCTCAGAGTTCCCTTCCAACCCAGTTGATTCTGTGATTCTACGATCATAGCTGCATGTGCACTTGAGTATTCATCAACAAGAAAGGGAAATGCAAAACCAAATGTTCCAACAGGCAGCTAAGAATAGTCCACCCCCACAGCATCATTAACCATATAATTGAACGGGTTCATACTTCTATTTCCTTTCTGTCTATGATGTGATGTTTATGTCTGTCACATATATTTGATTCATGTTAAAAGAAAATTTAAAATTCTTTATTTTATAAATTATTTACTTCCAAGAAAAATCTTTTTTTTTTCCTTTAATGAAAAGTAAGCAGTGGAGTCCAAGTTGAATCAAGCTTAGTTAAAAGGACAATTCATTTCTGAAGATTTTATAGTTAATGGTGATAACAGGAAAAGCATCATTCTAGAGGAGTTGAAAGAGGGAAAAACATGCTAGTCTTTAAGTAGTATAAGTCAGTGGCTAAGTGATGTTTGATATTCATTAAATGGGGAGGTAGATCATAATCTTTAGCCGATGAATGATTAAACTAACACTGAAGTGTTAGATTAAATTTTCTGTGGTTGGAAAAACTTTTAACTGGAGGCAAGCCAATTCACTATAAAGTAAATTGAATGATCTCAGGGGAAAATTAATTGCTTTATTGGTCATTATATAAGAGATTTCATTAATCTTTTTGTTCTTGGTTTTGTTTTGAATACACACCTTATCTTTTTCTGATAATGTCTGATATACTAAATAAGAGATCATACTGAGACCTGTAAAATATTAAGAAAATGGAGAGGGAATCTAAAGTTTATCCACTGCTGCTTTTGTTTGCTACTAGACAGAAATGAACAATCTCTGTCATCCTGAAAATCATTGACCACTTCAGATACAAAAATAAACTTTGTGTGTTTCTTCCTAGTTACCTGACAAACATATGGAGTTCTTTACAAGAAGGAATGACTACAGAGCTTTGATTGTCATGGTTATTACGTTTTCAGTATAACCTTCTCCTGGGAAATGGAAGAAGAGGTCCCTGGCTGTATCTGCCAAACTTCAATGTATGTTTGTGGCACTCAGCATAACATAATTCATACCATTAAAAAAGAAAAAATAGAAGGGAAGGGGAGCTATTGCACAAGATGACATAATGAAAAAGAAGTTTGAAGGTGTAATGACAGTAGAAGAAAACCAATACTGAGCACTTAAAGTATAGCATGGTGATTGGCATGGAGAAAATAGTCAACAGAGAACAATTGTTCTCTGTCTTTCCTAATAAAAAATTCCATAAGTATAAAATTAAATCATTTTATTTCAGGATTAAAAGACAAAAAAAAGTATTGCTTTTTCACCCAATTAATAGGTAAGTTATATTTTTACTATAGGATGTTTAAGAAGCAAAATCTCTGTGACTGGACAAACTAACAGCAGAAAATACATCAGGACTACTAAGCACAAAACCAGTACCTCTCACTTCAAGCATTCGCTTTCACCTCCACTATAAATTGATCAACTCTGGGAGAATATCTCAGTAGAATATTATCATCTGATTACCCTGATCTTGTATCATTCACTACATTTTCGCACAGTGGTTAGTATTAGCCATTGTTGGAGACAGGAACCTAAGCAGCAAGGAATTTCAGCCTTATTTATGTAACTGTCATGTGCTTCTGAAAATAAATAAACGTGTACCAGAAGCTGATGCTTTTCTCAGATGACAATTTTTTTCATTAAAAGTGATAAGACATTCAGAAAATAATGTATCTTCGATGTTCATTTTGGTTTTTTAGTGTTTGGGCAACACAAGACAATCAGCGTACCTCAAATTACTTCCAGTCATATTCTTACAGACTATAAACTGAGAATCAAAGACATTTTGTGTTCCTGCAGTCAGTAATAAGAAGGAACTGCTAGTTTATGTACCCATAATTTTACCAGCTGCTTGAAGAATTAGGAAAAAAGGAAAACACTTTTATTCCATTAACTTGAAGATAATCAGTCTGGAATGCAATAGGTTCCTTTGGCCTGGAAAACTGAACTTTATGTTTATGTTTTAAGGGTACACATCACTAAAAAAATAGTTCTCTCCAGATAATGTAATTAAAATGGCTAGTGTCCTTGTAACACACATCAAGTAATTTACATGTGTTCACTTTATGGTCCACAATTTTGTCTGATCTAAGCCAGCAGAAATAATAGAATTATACTGTCAATACCATTACCATTACCTATGAAGTATTTGCAACAAAAAGAATAGCTTAAATGGGCTCCTGTCAGCAGACAGATATAAAAGAAGCCTGGTGAACTCACAGAGGCAGATCAATTCAAGAAAGTGCATGTTATGAGAAGTTATACTGTGCTGATATAATAATAGATAAACAACTAATTTCAGATTTCACTGAACCTCTGTGTAAGTTTCAGCTGAATTTCCTGATGAATTGGATTTTTTTTAATTTAAAACATTTCAGAAAAAAACCCCAAACAACCAATTATCAAAACCTTCTGAAGGAGTACAGACATAATATATCCATTTTTTTCCTGGTTTCATGCCAGTTTATGTGCCACACCACCAAAGAGCTAAACCTAGTCAGTTCTGCTAAATAGAAGATGACCGATCCATGACCCTGAAATCAAGTGACAAGAACTGATTCCCACCCGTGCTTGTTAAAGCTAGTCTTGTGTAAGCCAAATTGCCCGTGTATGTCCTGAAAAGCACTCTCCCTTGAATCTCCCCTGGGTCCTTTGTGCTCTATTTGATAAAATTAGTATTTTTTGCTGGAAATGTGGGACATGAGGATTTTATGGGTTACTTGAGTATACAGTGCTGTTGAGAGACAGCTGGAGGACTGTCTAAGGGAGAAAAAGCCAAGACTGGTTGTGCTTTTTCAGTACTGCCTCTTGAGATGTCTGTCTGGGCCATGAGTGCAGCACCCAGCTCTGCCAACCTTCCCCTCTCCTCAGGCTCTGGTGGCCTGTGCTCCAACCGGCACTGTTGCAGCCTGGCTGGGCAACCTGGGATCAAACTGCTGGGATGTAGACCCTGTCAGTCCTGCTCTGATTCACCTGTCTGATATCCTTTAGCCTCAGACCTGCCATGCCGCTACAGACTTGTTCAGCCATCACTGGACGGGGCTGGCCCTGACTGTCATTGCCCTAATTTTCTTGCATGAGGACTGTGGAAGCAGGCTGTGGTTGCCACTGTCCCATTTGCTGTGCTGACACCCTTGGCTCCCCATTCCCCTTCCCTTGCAGAGCAGTCTGCTCTTGCTGCTGCTTGACAGTTGGTCCCAGAGTGCAGCCCCACAGCACCAGATCTAGGAATTGCATTAGCGAGACCCAGGCAGAGCAAGCCTAGACAGAAGCAGGAAACAAACTAAAATCAGAGCTGTATGGGTAATCAGTGCATGTGTGCTCAAGCTTTTTCCACAGTCCCCTTGTCTACAGCAAACCCACCTGGTCTGTGATTCTGCCTTGCTGTACAGGGCAGAGCCCTTAAAATGCTGCACAGCTGGGAAAAAATCAGATCACAAAAATTAAGGGGGATAGATGCCCACCAAAACCACCCTATCACTCCCCTCCTCAGCAGGATGGGGAAAGAAAATACAACAAAAGCGTTGACACAAGGACAGGGAGAGATCACTCACCAGTTGTCATCATGGGCAACACAGACCCAACTTGGGTAAATTATGTCAATCAAATCAAAGTAGGGGAATGAGAAATAAAACCAAATCTTAAAATACCTTTCCCCTACTCCTCCCTTCTTCCTGGACTTAACTCCCAAATTCTCTACCTCCTCCTATGCAGTGGCCCAGAGGGATTAGGAATGGGGGCTGTGGTCAGTTCACACATTGAGAGTTGGGCTCAATGATCCTTATGGGTCCCTTCCAACCCAAGATTTTCTAAGATTCTATGGTTTCATAACACAGCTTTGAGAAAATTTACATTTTATAGTGTTTAGTTTAAAGAATGTGTAGAAATAACGTTTTACTGCTATTTTTGAATGTGGTTGATTTTGGAGTTCAAAAATTACTGGTCGTCTTAACTATGACCTTTCTTAATTAGCCTGTAAATAACACTTTAATAACAGTAATCTAATTTAAAATTACATTTTTAAATAGTTAACAAAAGGCACACTATTATTTTAACTAACAATATAAGAGCCACAATTACCTAATTCCAGGTACAGTAAAGAAGGAAGTGTCTAAAGTCTAATAATATCTAAAGTAAAAAGCTTCTGTGGACATTACCTGAAGAGTACTGGACTACACTTCTACACCTGACTAAACTAAGGATTCACTAATATAAGGAGACATAATGTACTAAGCATGAGATACGAAATTAAAATATTTAGCACAGCAGCCAAAGCACAATTTAGGAAAAAAGACATGATGTAATGAGGACAGTGTGGGGGTTTTGCGCAGAGAGAGCTTTTAATATGAAAGTTCACATCTATATTGCTTTGTGGGGTTGAGACATACGGTCAGTAAGAATGCACAGAACTGTTACTAACAGTAACAGTACACTGAATTGACATGACACAATTTCACAAATGGTACGTGTCAGAAGAAATGGCTGATGCTTTTCTGCTATAATATTTTCCATTGGAAAATGCCATTTCAGCAAAATCAATGAATTCCATGAGAATGTCTATTTCATTGACGCTTCTCTCAAAGAACTGTATAAACTATCCATTTCAATAATTTTATCAATAAAATCAAAACCAAAACATTTCAGCTTTACCAAAACAAATCTATTTTAAATATACCCAAGCGGAAGCTTTTTATAAAGCCAAATTAAATGTTTTCAATTTTCTAGAATGATACTTTTTAATTCCATATTTTTAATTAATTCTGGTTCAGAAAGTGCAACTGTCAAATATCAGAAGTGTTGCAGTTTAAAAAACTATTGCTCTGATGAACTATGTCTAGTGGATAAAATATGAAGACTGCAAGAAACCAGTAGTAGGACCACAACTGTTTATAATGACTAATGGTTTTGACTGTTTGATTTGGCTTTTAAAGTGACAGTTTCTTAGAAAGTAATAGTCCATGTACACCAGGATTTCACTTTAACATGTGGCTTGTAAACTTCTCCAGGCCCCCCACAACTGAAATAGCCAAAATATTTTATCTCTTAGTTAAAAGATGAAGTTAAACAAAGAGATGAAGTTAAGTAAAGTTTATCTCTTGGTTAAGAAGTAAAGTCATTTACCTCTTAGGCTCTGAATAAGAAGCATATGAAAATGTAGTACAAGGAATTTCTGTATTGCTGTTCCTTCTGGTAACTAAACACAGTTTAAAGACACATTAACTGTTTTTCAAAACTACTGATTTCTGGTTCACCCTCCCTTTTCCCCCCACACTCAGTGGATTTAGAGACAATTTCAGAAGTTCTGTTCATAAGTGCGTCACATTTATAAATTTAATTTTCTCCATCATCGTTCAGGGAACCCTTTGAATCAGCCTATAAACCCACTATATTTTAAAGCACTGAATACCAAGTCAATATTCACTGAAGGCAATAGTGATGTACTCCATAAACTTCTTTTTACAGATTTTGCTGTTTTTCTCAGAACGTGAGCTTTCATGTAAAAATAAATTCTCACATCCTTTGGCTGTGGAAATAGCCTTCTTTCCCTAAATCAATAGATTTCTGTCTTGTTCATTCTGCAGTCAAGACAGACTGAACAATATAACACCTGCAGAGGTGTGGATGTCTTTCATCCGAATAGGATTTTAACTTCAAAGTCAGTATTTGACTCTTTAAGTGCTTAGGGCTCAATTTTTAGTTTGTAACAAAGTACAAAGATTTTGCGACCAAAATCACAGTTTAGTTTCCAGTTATTCCTTCTTCAGCAAAGGTAAATCTGATATCGCCTACCTCCCAATGCACCTGCAGGGAACTACAGTCTCACAACTTTGAGAAGCACCCCAGGGAGCAGCTTTTTGCACAGCTTGTGCTACACCTGCAGTAGGACCAGTCTGGCAGGGAGAGACCGAGTTCCTTCAGCCTCTTTGCTGCACAGGTCTGACAAGGGAATTACAGTCTCGTCCCAAGGTTCACAAGGCAATTTAACAAATAGATTCCAGATGGCCAAACCTGTATTTTTGCACACAGCATCTGACACCTACATGGGATGTTACACAATTTCACTTTGACTAGATAATAAAATGTCCTTTTTTTTTTCATTTGACACAGGTGAGTGAAAACCAAATCAAACTGAACTGTGTGCAACTAAATTTTACCCTTCATTCTATACAGTTCTTAAGTCCCACACAAAATTATAACCATTAGTGTTAAAGACTCACTGACTTCTCATGGAAAATATTGACAGACATTCAATAGTGGGAAACAATCTACCCCCTCATGAATTATAATGACAAACAGCCTCCAGTCTACCCCGGTGGAAACATTGATTAATACAATGTTGCTTATGTTTCACACTCGGGATAAAAATCTTTTGTATAGATTTTCTTGTAAAAGAAGAGAGGGTATATTGACAAACATGCGAGTATCTAATGTTATTGTAAGAGATCTGAAAAAACTTGAAGTATAAAGCACCCAAGACAAAATTAAATGGAGTATTAAAATTGTAAGGGAACTTTCTGAGTACACTGTAGAATAAAATAATGCTGAGATTGTCTCTTGGATTCCAAGTAATTCAGGTAAGTATCTGAAGTGTGATGCAACACCTCCAAAATTAGTGTATGCTTGTGTCGTATGAGTGCTTGGGCCTCATTTACTCCTGTTTTCCAGGACTGTTTATGTGTTGTGGATCTTAATTTCTTTTGGCACCACAAAGTAACCTGAATTTCTCTGGACCAGGCAGACTTAGTGGAGTACTCCTGACCTAAGACAAAAAGCATTAACCTCCATATTGCTGAGAACAGATAAGTCAGCTTTGGTGAAAACTGTGAGAAATGCTGTAGAGATCACTGTGGTATAAACAGCACTTGTAAGATTAGAAATTTTAACAGGTTGAGAATTTTGCTATAAAAATTCACATAAAATATTGTGTCCCATAATAATAGAACTCCTCTTCTCAGAAAGTTATGTTTTCAAGTAAAAGAAGGTATTTTGTTTCAGGAGTTTCATAGCATAGTTCTGGAAAACTAAGTTTGGTTACTGAGGTGAGTTGACCTTCATCAGTGGCCAGACACCCACTCAACCACTCTTTCACTCCCCCTCTTCAACAGGGGGACAGGGGGAGAAAAGAAGATGAAAGAGCTCGTGGGCTGAAGCAAAGAGACGGAGATCCTGTGCCAATTACAGTTACAGATAAAACAGACTTGACTTGAGAAAATTAATTTAATTTCTTTACAAATAAAATAGATAGAATGGTGAGATATAAATGAAAATTCCCTCCACCCCTTCTTCCCAGGCTTTACTTCACTCCTTCATTGTTAACTCTCTAACCTTGCCCCATCCTGAGCAGGGCAATGGAGGTGGGGAATGGGAGTTATGGTCAGTTCATGACAGTTCCTCTCTGTCACTCCTTCCTCACATTTCCTGCTCTTGTGTGAGCTCCTTTCCATGGGCTGTAGCTCCTGCCAGGAGCCTGCTTCATTGTGGTCTCTCCTCCAAGCTGCAGCTTCCTTCAGGGAATATCCATCTGCCACAGCATGGGATCCTCCCCGGGCTGCAGTGGTGATATCTGCTTCACCATCATCCTCCGTGGGCTGCAGAGGACAGCCTGCTTCACTTTAGCCACTGCACGGACTGCAGGAATATCTCAGCTCTGGCATCTGAAGCACTTCTCTCCCCCCACTTCTTCACTGACCTTTGTGTCTGTAGGATGGTTTCTCACCTTCTCTTTTTTTCTCCCTCACTCCTTTCCCACACAGATCGCCATGCAGTGTTTTGCCCTTTCCTTGTATGTTTTTCCTGAAGGCACCACCAGCACCATCGATGGAACTATATGGAATGTCTAGCGCAGGGTAGCCCCTGGCCTTTCCTCACAAAGACCAGCACTGCAGTTCCTCCCTCTACTACCACCACCTGGACACCTACACCCAGTACAGTTACAAAAAAATCTGACACCTCCTTTATGAAAAACAGAAAATAGTTTTCAATTAGAGTTTTCAATTAGCATTTTCACTTTTTCAATAAAAACTTCCCAGAAAGGAGTAAGCTGTTTATATATTACACTATAACTTTCTTCCTTCCTTGCATTTTAATGCTCAGAGGATTGTTTTTTTCTTTTTTTCATTTTCCAAGAGAAAAAGCAGATTTTTCCTGTCTGTGTTTAAAAGAACCATAAAATTACAGCATAAAACCCCCTATGCATTCTGTTCTGTATTCTGCAAATGTTTCTAATTAGCTCACTGGCTGAAGTGGCAGAATTCATTAAAAGACTAGGGGGTTTTTGATGTTTTGTTTTCTTAATTAGAGGTCAAAAATCTTTGGAACTGTAACAAACAGAAATAGATGTATAACATACCTATAAGGTATAAGAAGCATACAGCTCACAGCCATTGGAATGTGTAGATGTAAAAAATTTTTTAAAATTCATTTTTAGAAGAGCAAGCCATTAGAGGCTGTTAGAAACAAGGATTTTGCTCTGGCTTAATCAGCAGATAACATAATTTTAATAGCACATAACTGCTTTTTTCTAAGTACAAGAATAATTAATAGGTTAGGACTGAACACAAAATGAAGAGTACCTGCTGTTCTGTTTATTCTTGTGACACTAATAACTCTAAAAGTGCCCCATTTTATTGGACTTAACTTACGTATGCACTGTGTTACCATTTTTGCAATTAATAAAATTAATTTCCATAGAGAATGACCCACTAAATAACTCTGTTCTCAGGAATAGGAAAGAGGGAAAAGCTATACATAAGGAACAGAAAAACAAAGACTAATGGAGGAAGTTTAAAAAATACAGATATAAAAGAATTCACCTTTCTGTCTCCTTCCGTGCCTGATGGTGTATTTCAGACTGATTTTAGAGGTGAAGAGCTGCAGTAATTGACCTTGAAAAGTCATATCTATTTTCCTATTAACCACGTGTAAATAGAATCAGTTCCTAATTCCAGACAAGATGAGGAAGTTGCTTTGGCTATGGTATATGCAGAGTCATTAATGGTGGTCTAGTGGTTAGGGTGCAGGACTCTCACCGCTGCGACCTGGGTTCGATTCCCAGCCCCCCGGGCAGATGGAGCTCGTCAGCCCTGTAAGGCAATCCATCTAAGAGAAGGTCACTCTAAACAAACCTACGTCCTGGGGACCTCACTGCCACTGTCCAAGCTTGCTCGGCCCCGGCAGATGAACCTCAGGATTAAAGGGTGGGCTCAGTTCAGCGCACGCTGGGTCTCACCTAAAAAATCCACTGCGCAGGCTCGAAGGGTTAATGACCTTTCCCAAATCTTCGCTCGCGAAGACTGGCCATTATTATTAATGTGGGAAGAGATGGTAGCATTTTTTCTGTATTTTTAGTGTGTCTGAAAGAGTGCATAGAGGAACTGTAGTCTGTAAGTACAGCCTCTTCTGTAATAATGCAGCTAATTAATAACAATCCATTATGTCATTTATACTATATAAAACTTAACTTTTCTTTCAGGAGCCAGATGCACTGTTCAATAATCACTCAGATTAAAAGAGTTTTATGTTTTTAAACCTCAATGCCTGAGTTCTAGCTGATCAGCATTGTATGAATTCCACATCTGTGCACTCCAACTGGTTTCAAATGCCTTTTTTAAAAAGTTGGGGTTTTTTAAACTGCATTTATTTGATTAGAGTTGTACAGGCAATTTAGCAGCAACCTTACGCTGCTATTTTTAGTCTCACTTTAGATTAAAACTAACCTTCTTATTCATTCAAGCAAATCTACACCCCTGGATTGATTATAAATTGAATTGGTGACAGTAGCTACTGTGTCACTGGCAATGCTGAAGAACTAGAAAGGCACAAAGGGCAAAATTTGCAAAGCAGACTTAGATGTGTATTTGTCATGTTAGGCAAAAGTTGAGACTTACTTGCAAAATTATTTTAGTTATCTACATGCTGTGCTCAGTAGGCATGCTCAGAGCTTCTAATTCTGCATAAATGATGCTAATAAACTACTGCTTAATAAATAATTAGAGTTTGTAGAAGAAGTATGGAAGATGAAATTCCTTTCTTTGATCTGGAGTATGAATTGTACTTTAGTTTCTCACATTCTCCTTTCTTGTATGCATTGCAGGCAGCAACTTACTTATTCTTACTTGGGTCTGCTTTATGCACACTAAAACATTTGGTTTGCCAGAAAATAACGATGACTCTGTGGACAGATGATTAGCACAATTGCCAAGGCTCCAGATCCTCATTAACATCCTTCTCGCAGCAAAGAAGTTTAACAAGAGAGAGTTTGCCACACCATAATACACCTCAAAGAGACATACAGAGTCAACTCATGCATAAAAGCATGTTTCACACAGCTGAAATGAAAATTAAAAGAATATGGAAAACCAAATTTTTAATTAGGAGAAATGTCTGTCAAGACTATCCATTGTCCAAAGTGGGAATACTGTTGTACAGCCAGGTAAAGACCTCTCTCTAAAAGTTAGATGTCAAGTTATTGGATAAATCAGTTCAACTCTGGTTGAACCAGTGCATGATATTTCTTAGTAGCTGGCCTCAGGCAGGTGACTCCCTAGCGAGCTTATGGATTTACCTGAGCCTTTTGCCTAGGAGTCAAGCCTAGGAGTCTGCCTCCATCTGTGATCACAAAGCATGCATCCCTATACATTTAGGGACCTTGTACATATATCCTTATAGATAGATCACCAGGTCCCTGAGGGCACTAAAAGGCCTTATTGTCTCTGCCCAACCCCACCTGTTCCCCACCCCACCACCTGTGGGCCCAAGGAGCCCCATTTCAGTCCACACGGGAGACCATCAGTCCCTGTCCCAGCCATGTGTCTGGAATGTTGTTCTCCAGTCCTCTCTCTGGACCTGCCTTACAGAAGGACCTTGACTCTTCTCTGCAGATAGTTCATCTCCTGGGTGGACCCTAAGGCATCTACCTTCTTTTGACCCTTGCTGGTATCTCTGGTTGGCCTCTGGCCCCGGCTCATCACTTGCCACACCCGGGGTTGTCAATAACTCTGTTACCAGTACCTGGTACTGCCCACCCTATGGGCCTGCCCCCCTGAAGAGGGCACAGCCTGTGATGTTGTCACCCTTGGCTCCTGGCTCCCTGTCCCTCAGGGATCAGCTGTCCCTTGCTACACTCTTACATGTATATCTTACAAGCTAAATTGAGAGTTATGTATTTTACTAGGTACATTAACATGATATTGTAACACTTAGGAATCTTAGACTAAATTTCTGTTGGAATTATAGATTCAGCTGCTTGCTGAACAATAAGTCCATCAAAGTTCCTTAGGGAGAGCAAAGGAAACCCAACTGAACCTAGGTCTGGTCAAAGACAATAGCTGGAAGCAGACTGGAATGAGATTCTTGATTAGGGAAACAGTTCACCTGTATGTCAGTGAATCCTTGCCTGGATAAAAAGTGGGACAGAAAACTCCTTACTCTTGTACTGACAGAGAAAATCTTGGTATCCAATGGGAATTGTTTGCATATTTAGAACACATTTCTAAAAGACAGAAAGTTATAGGCTTCTTTCCAGACTTTATAGAAATGTCTATTATATTCCCTCACTTCTTAAGTATGTAAGCTTGAAACCAAGTGCTTCGGAGATATACTGACAAATCACAATTTCCTCCCCTTCCCTCTCCTCCCCTTCCCTTCCCTCCCCTCCCTTCTCCTTTTTTTCCTTTCTCTTCTCTCTTCTCCTTTTTTTGCCTTTCTATTCTCTTTTCTCCTCACTTTTATGTGTGGTACTAGAAGGAATTTTTTGGCACGTTAAATTGGTTTGAACATCTTGGTCTATTAGGTATACATTTCACAAAAGGTGTATCCTTTACAATAAAGGCAGCAGAACTGATGATTAAACAAGCAGCCAATTTCTCTAGAAAATATTTGTCCCTGAGTAAATTAATTAAATTAACATTCACCAAATAAGGCAACAATCTCATGAACTCTGCAGTAACATCACTCAGGTCAATAGAAGTGTCAAAAAGCACCAATTAGAAAAAAAGTATTCCCTGTGGGCTAAAATCTCAGACATACTCAGGCATACGCCTACGTAAAGAACAAGTTTCTACTATAAATCCTGTAATCAGTGCCACCTATTTCTGCTTAAGGTCGTGTTTCTGCTCCCAGACATATGCAAAGCCAGTACTGTCTTAAGTCAGTAAGCTGTTCAGAGCTCAGCTCAACCTGAAGCTTACACAGTCCTACAAATCACTCTTGCCAGCAGCCTGAATCAATAGCAGGTATTGAATACATCCAAAGACAGAACCTTCCTAAAGCACTGTCAGACATCTGATTATGTCGCCCCAGAAAAGTTATATATCTAAAGCATAATAATTTTCCACTGCAATTGTGAAAAGAAGGGAGGATTCCTGCCTAACCAGAGCTAGACAAATGACAGTACTCTTCTTTCCCTTCAGTTCAACACTGGCTTGACTATAGCAGTTGCCTTCCGAAAAATCTTGGCTAAAGTATGTACCTTGTGACAATAAGACATCTAGGAATTGGTCATTGGAAAGCCAAAATACCTTCAAGGACCTGGACCTACAATATTATTTCCCCAAGGCTATTGTTTTTCTTCAGATATGTATTTCACTGGATTTCTGAGCTTCACTTGGGAGCATGGGAAATCACTGTAGCCATTGAAGTTTCTAACACTTGAGACCTTTGTTATAAATGCTCCAAAATGTGGTTCAGAAATATACTCTGTGACCTCCACTGATCATAAATTGCATTCTGTCAGACAAATGGAATAGCTATTGGTATAGTTTAACCCCAGTCAGCAATTAAGCCTCCTGCAGCCACTCACACCTTCACCAGCAGGATGGGGGAGATAATCCAGAGTAAAAGTGAGAAAACTCATGGGTTGAGATAAAGACAGTTTAATAGGTAAAGCTGCAAACGTCAGCAAAGCAAAACAAGAACTTCACTCACCACTTCCCTTGGGCAGACAGGTGTTCGGCCCCGCTCAGGAAAGTTTGACTCTGTCATGTGCAGTGGTGAATTGGGAAGACAAACACCATCACTCTGAGTATTTTCCCCCCACTTCCTTCTTTTTCACCCAGCTTTGTATGCTGAGCATGAAGTCATATGATGTGGGATATCCCATGGGTCAGCTGGGATCAGCTGTCTTGGCTGTGTCCCCTTCTAGTTCCTTGTGCACTCCCAGCCTGCTCACTGGTGGGGTGGAGTGAGAGGTAGAAAAGGCCTCGACACTAAGTGCTACTCAGCAAGAACAAAAACACCTCTGTATTATGAACACTTTTTCCATCACAAATCAAAACACAGCCCCATACTAGCCGCTATGAATAAAGTTAACTTTATTCCTGCCAAATCCAACACAGCTACTTATGTTAAATGTTTTAAAAGTCCCTATAATTCTACTTGTCTCTGCAGTTAAGGTAGATTGACAGATCTTCTGATTCTCCTCTGCTGTAATATGAAACATTTAGATACTAAAAACATACTGCAGGCTGTTGTGGCACTTCAGTTAGGTGAAGAGAACACAGCGGCCTTTATTCTCATTTACTGCTGTTTGTTTGAAAGTCTCCTGGCATTTTACAGGTAATAGAGAAAGCAATGAACCTTATTTTCTGACAGATCTGCAGTTTTAGGGGCTTTGTTTGTCTAAAAGAAAGCTTTGTCCTTTGTAAAAGAAATTATAAACATACATCTTTTTTTACTCTTCTCCGACTATTGGTTTCAACATACACAATGAAGAATCCAGACGTGGCAGTAACTTGCAAGTTAAAAAATTTTTCTTTCCATATAAACCTTATATTTTTATTTATCACTCCTTGATGAAACTCAGGAACTGCTGGTCAATCAATAGATATATCACATCAAGTAGGAAACATTTTAGGAAATGCTATACACTAACAAAGTCGTGGATTGCATAAGTTTCCAGAAGAGATTTAGATCAGAAGAGGATGCTGTTCTTCAAGCAAGTCCTAAAATAGTTCTAACTTACCAGATGTCCTCCATGAATCGTGGATATTTAAAACTCCTTTAGAAATCTAGAGTTTTTTCATCTGGGAACAGGTTAAATTACAGAGTAGAATGCTCTCAATTTACTAAATATCGGATAATTGTATCTCATTGTTTTATGGGTTTGTATCCCATTTTCAATGTATAATGATTAATGAATTCTTCTTTTAAAACCATTTGATACATTGGTAAAAAATTGAAAAACACTATCCCTCAAAACTGGATGAAAATATATAGATTTAAAGAGAGAGAATATCAGAAGAGAGGGTGGAGGAAGGACAGAGTTGACCAGGCACAGTTGGGTTGTTGATGCTGGTTTTAATAGCACCTCAGCTATTAAATTCTGGGCAACCAAAGGTTCTGTCTGTAAGTCAGTTGTGATCTTTAATGTGAACAAATATAAACATACTGAGGTATAAGTTCAAAAGTAGATCTGTACTATTTATGTGGAACTGGCAGAAAATGGCATCATAAATCTTATACTTCAGTTGACTTAGCATGATGCCTTTCTCTGTGCTGAAATGGTATGAGCTCTGTGAGCTACTTGGATTTTAAGGTATTTGTACATAAGCTTTGTTTCCCTGGTTTTGTTTTGTCCCCAGAAAAAGTTTTACTGTGTGTGTGAATGTCTCCATACAAACTAAATCAGGCAGAAAGTACAAATCAATGACTTTGAAAAAGCAGCAGTCTCTCCTGAAAACGACAGGACCTGGGGACATATAAGTCTCTAAAGACACACAGTCATCTTCAAGCACTGCACAAAATTCTTTAATGATTGTTCACTGCAGTTATACACTTGATATGATGACTCAAAAGAATGATTTGGTGAATGGAAGAGTACCCTCAATAAATAGACTGGTAATATTAGAAAATTGTAAGGTTTTAGGCAGAACATCTAGAATTGACTTGGCATGCTTCCTAGTGCCATAGACTCCTGTAGGATATTAAAGAAATTAAAACAGGGTAATTCACAAAATAGATTGTGAATTTAAAGAAATAAACCCACAGAATGGTTGATATTCTAGACATTATGAAATCAATGTAAACTATTCCAACACAAAAACTGCCCCAAACCTTTCAAACTTAGGGTGTGTTGTGGGTGTTTCCACAGCATCCAGTGAGATTTTACCTTCCCAATAAATTAAGATATTATTAGAGCTTCACTAATTATCTGTACACTTTCCATTGCATAGTAAGAGATTATACTCTTTAAAGCAAAATAGCAAAAAGGACACTTTGCTGTGTCAGGATAATGAAGTCTTCATTACATTCTAGTCCAATTTTTCTTCTTTTTTTTTTTTTTTTAATGGGGGAAGCTGTAGCAAATTTACTAATGTTAATAGGCAGTGGAGAGACTTTAAATAATCATGTACCCTAAGGACATGCATTAAAGAACAAGCTCATGCATTTTTTAGCCTGGAGGTGGTGTTACGTTTGTGGGTCACTGATTCAGCAAGACTGAGATAGAAACAGGTAATCTGAACACCAGTCTTTCAGTAGGTAGAGAGAGGTTAAAGGGGACCTGGTTAACCTTTACAACAATAACTACTATATACAAATTTCTTTAAAAAAACTGCATCCTGAAGCTGACGACATTCAATGCTGTTGCCATATGAGGGCATTCTCCTTTCCTAAAAAGCTGGAATTTTAATCTCTAGCAATGGATCAGAATTTTTTGCTTTGTTTTGTTTTCTGTCCAAAGGTTGGTTTAAAAGGCTAACAAGAGGGAACAACTGCTACATTGCTGCCAAGAGTATTAATTGACTATTTATGGTTGAAGTGAGCACTGGGGCCTTCATGTCCCAGGCATGTTTCCCACAGCTCTCTTCTGTTTCTGGGAGCGAGAGCAGGGTTTTACTCACAAGTATCTTCAAGACTTCTACGGACTCCAGTGAGGATAAAGTTAAAAGCTTTTTTTTTTTTCGCCACCTTTTAAGTTAAACCTTCTTTCCACCTGGGAAATTGACAGTTCTTCCCTTGTCCATTAACTTCCTCAGGTTTCTATAAAGTTGTTGGTGAAAATACGACTGCAAGCTTTCCTCTGTTCCCTTATGGCCTCATGTGATATGTGAGAAAGTATGTGGATGGTCTTGTGAGATATTCCTTCCTTAATAACTCTGCTTTGGGGCCAGACAGGCAATAAATAAAATTCAAACCTACTTATAGCTATTTTAGGTTTCTGGAGCCTCTAAATCAGGATACATAACCATCTGGACAATGCTTTTTAAGAAAAACTGACTATTTATTCATTATGATCTTCATTTTTTCAAAGAAGAAAGATGGTTGGAAAATGAGAGAAGCAGAATCACAGAATCATAGAATCACAGCATATTCCAAGTTGGAAAGGATCCACAAGGATAATCAAAGTCCTATGCCTGGCCCTGCAAAGGATCATGCCCAAGAGTCACACCATGTGCCTGAGCGTATGGTCCAAATGTTTCTTGAACTCTGTCAGGATTGGTGCTGTGACCACTTCCCTGAGGAACCTGTTCCAGTGCCCAACCACCCTCTGGGTGAAGAACGTTTTTCTAATATCCAACCTAAATCTCCTCTGACACAACTTTGGGCCATTCCCTCGGGTCCTGTCACTGATCACCACAGAGAAGAGATCAGTGCCTGCCCCTTCTCTTCCTCTCACGAGGAAGTTGTAGACTGTGATGAGGTCTCCCCTCAGTCTCCTCCAAGCTGAACAGTCACCTCATATGGCTTCCCCTCAAGGCCCTTCACCATCTTCCTTGCCCTCCTTTGGGCACTATCTAACAGCTTAATACTTTTATTGTGGTGCCCAAAACTGCACAAATTATTCCAGGTGAGGCCTCACCAGTGCAGAGCAGAGCGGGACAATCCCCTCCCTCAATCAGCTGGCGATGCTTTGCCTGATGCCCCCCCGGACATGGTTGGCCCTTCTGGCTGCCAAGGCACTGCTGACTCATATCCAACTTGCCAGTGACCAGAACCCCCAGGTCCCTTTCTGTGACACTGCTTTCCAGCATCTCATTCCCCAGTCTGTATAAACATCTGGGGTTGCCCCATCCCAGGTGCAGAATCTGGCACTTGTCTTCGGACACAGGAACTTCATGTGATTGGTGATTGTCCAGTCCTCTAATTTGTTGAGATCTCTCTGCAGGGCCTCCCTGCTTTCCTCCCTGCTCCTCCCAGTTCACTGTAATGAGCAAACTTCAAGTCCTGCATCCAAATAATCTATGAATCTTGCTGTCTTTTTCTGATCTTGAGATCATGATACTAGGATTGCTCACTTACCTCTTCCACATGAGAAAACAGTGGTTCACATAGCATTTTGGAAGTCTTCACCTCAGCAATATTGGAGATCTTTCTGAAGAACCAGTAGAACCGAGACTCTGAAGCCCTTTGAGTATATTCATCAGCGAATTAGGTGTTGACAGAGCTTATACTGGGACACCGATTAGAAAAACCCAAGCCAAACAAAACCAAACCACAACACTCAGCTGATTGTGAAGAATGTAAGCAATAGTTTTAGATTACTAAAAGATAAAAGGGCAAGAAATGAAACACTGAAATGGTTAATTCTTGTACTTGCAAAATATTGTTTTTCATTCATGTGGAAGTGGAATTACTTTGATGAACAGAAGTATCCCTAGGAAACCTAATTAAGCAATCTAGTCTCATCTTCTCCACTTCCCTAATTCAAAATAGGTCCTTTGACCAATTTTCCTCACTGTCTTAATAATTTCTTTTAACACTTGTCTATAAATAATTTTATATGAAGTAAATCAGTTTCAACATATTATGCAAACAGCTCAGTATCTCGTACAGCTGCGTAAGGAAGAAAAAGGCTTCAAAGATGAGACAGAAAGAGAAGCTTTGTACTGGATCTCCAATATCCCATTTTAGCAAGAATAACAACTAGGTTAGAAGTGGAAAGGGAGACCAGCTCCATATTTCCAGTGTGGCATAGGATCTATAGCCTTAAAACTTAACCATGTAGACCTAAAGTTTTACTTTTGCTAGAAATGCCTAGGGAGAAAAAAAAATTTAAAAGTGTCAAAAACCATTGGTTTTTACGTAAGTTAAAGGAACAAAGTTTGGAACAAACCTGAACTGGACTTTTTTTCTCTTTCATTCTTTTCTAGGTCTTCCTGAACATTTTTAAAACAAACCTAACTTATATTGCCAGTAGTCATCATTCTTCTTTCCAAAGGGAAAAAAATCCATTATTTTCCTGTATTAAATTAACTTTCATAAAATCTGGTATTTTTAGGTCAATTTTACTTAAATATTTATATAGTTTCAACTTTTTTTATCATAGGAAACCTCAAAGTACTGGGTTTTGCATTTGGAATAGAAAGTGGTGAATATTATGGTCTTTCTCTGTTTCTCCAAGCAGTGAATTCCATTAATTTATTCTAATCTCTAAAAATGTGATGACTTGCCTCCTTTCTCACAAAGTTAGATAGTTAAATTCTGAAGGTCAGAGTAACTCTGGCCCTGCTCAGTCAATGACTGGAAAACACTAGATGAAACATTAAATGTGACTCAGTGTTCTTTCTATAAGGAGCAATTGCCAAGAGCAGAACCGTGGGTGTAGGTACTTATTGTGTTCAGGCTTCAGTAAGCTTCATCATGATAATTAATTCATGAGATAAGGAAGGTATACATGATTAAGGTCATTTCATCACCAAACAAAAAGTGAGGAGTCGTCTCTTAGTCCTGGTGTTCGTGTATAGGTTTCTATTTTTAAGTCCAAGTTCACAGGGGAGTCTAGAAACCAAAGGCTGTTTTGATGATTTGTGCGATATATCTTCAAATGAAGAAGCAAATATGATGGAAAACTCCCTAGGGGGTTTATTCTGCCTGCAGGCATAACCTCTTTCTTCTTTGGATTTAGTTTCAATTAACTCCTCGTCAGCTCTGTGCTGAGCTCAGCAAGGCACCAGACCAGTCAGCAGTCTTCATAAATTGTGACAAATAAACATATTTGAATATAATCTGAATAATGTACCAGAGCCCATCATATCCTGGCCTTTCTTCCATGTTGGGTTGCTAACCACAGGTAGGATGATTCAGTATTACTCTGCATTTTTTATGGTTATTTATGCTCCCACACAGTGTCTGCCAAATGATACCTTCTCTAATCTGATCATACTTCACATCCCTTTTTCAGTGGCAGTAAATGAATCTCTAGATATTTGGTTTATATGTTTTTATGGTCTCCATTATTTTACTTTCTCCCTTTCTTTAGGTTTTCTAAGTAACATCTAATTCACTGTATTCTCAAGACATGCAAGTCACTTATTACCACTAGAGTCAGCAACTGTATCTATATTTATTCTTGTAAAAGAGTTTGACCCAGGTGACTAATTTAAATGCAGCCATAAAAAAATGTTTATCCAGAACAAGGTACATCTTAGAATGCCTTTGAAAACTGTCTGGAGCTGACTGACAAAAGGGACATCTTTAAATGTTACCTCTAGCCATGATCTGATATTAAAACACATTTTATGTACTATCACTTGAAAGCCAGCTTCTGTTCTATTTTCGTAGAGTTGTTTAGTATGTCAGAAACTGTGATAAAAGACACTGCCTAGGTTGAAGCTTTCTACAAAAATAAAGCAACATCTCATCCAGAACATGATGAGACAAACCTTTTAAAAACAAGGGCAAAACTAATCAGAAGGATGCCTGGGTGATCTGAACTTACTTTACCTGCTTAATGGAATGGGAACCTAGACTAGTATTCATAGTATAGGAAGGATATCTACCTCAGAAATTACTTCAGAAGTCCTTTTATGGACCTATCATGTTCCTACAGACAATGTTCATTTATAAATTTTGCATGAATCTGCCAGAAGTCTTGGAGTAATCACTATGAAATTCCTCAATACATGTACGTTTGTTTCTCTTTCACTGGCTAACACCTGGGAAGGTCCTAAGGAATCTCAGTGATATCCAGTTTCTGCTCTACATATCAAGCAGGATGCAGGAAGTTATTGAGCCACTTGCAGAGGCATATCATATAGAAGATAGCTCTTCTCAGGAAAATCAAAATGGAAGATGGGAGTGATATCTCCCCATCCAACAACACATCATTTTAGTAAGTAGTCTAAGATACCACTTCCCTCCAAAAAAACTCTATGCCTGCCAAAACCAAGACAACTGGCTTTTGTTTATAGCAGTGAGAATATTGCATGATAAAATGTGGTCTAAGAAAAACTTAAAGCAAGCAGTCATATTATTATTATTATTATTATTATTATTATTATTATTATTATTATTATTATCATCATCATCATAAACAAGGGAGAAAATAGATTAAATTGGCTAAGAGCAAACATGGCATCTACTAAAATTAGTACATATTGGTAGTCAAGTGGCAGAGCAGAATCTATTGCAAGACTATGGATATACTTTCTTTTCTAAGTCTGGTAATGCTCAGTATTTTCATTAATATCCAGGATAGTGGAATAAAATGATGAGAAAAATGATAAAATTACATTGGTCAGGAGGAGGACTCAGGCCCTTTGGAAGACAGTCTCAGAGTTCAAAATTATCTCTGCAGTCTGCCATGATCATAAGTTTTAAAGTCTTGATACTAATGATAATACCAAACAGAGAGTACTTGCTAGATAGACAAAAAAAAGGAGAAGAAGATTGCACTAAGAGGTAGCTAAAAACCACTAGTAGCAATGGGAAAGGCTTTGCTCAGTATAAAACACTGATGGCACTTAAGAAAAATTTGTAATGAAAATAACACCATCAAAATCACTAAAAAATTTAGAAAGTTTGAATGTCGAGACAAGTTAAAGGGATGTGCCTCTGACTAGAAAAGACTGTGACTGAATTTTCCAACATAAAAGATTGCTATTAGAGAGCATGATCAATTGTTCATCGTGTTGCATGAGTGCAGTGCATTAAGCATGCAGCTTAATTTACAACAAAGAAAATTTTGGATAGATCAAGACAAACATACTTCTAAATATAAGACTAGCCAGAAGAGATTGTTTAATAGGCTAAAAAACAGTGTAATTTCATGACTTAAAAGAAGTCCCACAAGTTTCTGTCAGGGACAGCCTGGCTATACTTGAATTATCTCAAAACAAGGAAATAAATAATCTTTTGAGGTGAGGGCTGTTTGGTTTTGTTTTGGCTTTTTTTTTTTCCCCAATTTTTTGCATTTCTGTTTAGGAAGTTTGGTCTTTTACAGAAAAAATTTACTTTTCTGCTTAATGTTGTTTTTTTCCACAATCCCATGATAATTTTTCATGTTCAAAGTATCACATCCAGTTTATCAAACAATCTGGGAGCTATTAGGCTCATAGAATATTCTTTCTATCTTGCTTATCTATTCTTGACACAGCAATAATGTTAAACCAGGTTTCTGCTAGATCAGTTACATGTAATCACTAATATACAGAAAGATTCTAAATAAAATTATTAAAATAAATCATTCAGATGATAAAGATAAATTGTAGAAATAGGGGAAAAAATACTAGTTACTAATATATTAGACTCATTAATTAGAATCTTCATGTAAAGACAATGTAGGATTGTGTAAAAAAGCTTTAGAAAAATAATTTGAAATCCCATGAAAACTACAGAACAAAAGATAACAGCTTTGGAAACAATATCTGAGGAGGAATTATATAGCCAGAACATCATGTAATCAGATGGGTATCAAGAAAATCTGAAGGACATACCCAAGAAGGAAAACTACGTGCAATTCTTACTTAAACCATGGGTCATGATAAAGCTATCGGAGACACAGGAAGAAACTGCAGACAAAGAAGAAACTGAGCCTTCCATAATGAAAGGACCAAAATGATCCAGCTTCAGCAAAAAACCCCACAGAGTTTTTCACAAGTGCAAGGGTCGAGACAAAGACAATGACTTAGAAAGATCCCCTGAGATAAAGCATAAGAGCAGATCTTTGTGAATACAGGAAAAGAGCATGTCATATCCACCTGTAAATTTTGCACCAAATAGAAATTTAGAAATAAAGTGCCTCTATCAGCTTAGTCATATAATAACTCAGCTGATCTTGCTAGCTAAGAATAAGAGCTATTATTATTTTGTCCAAGAAAAGTTATTGCTGCCACTTTTTGTTTCTATGAATCAAAGAAAAAAAAAGATTAGCTGCTTTACTAACACTTATAATTCCTATTGAGATCACAGTGTTGTTTTACCAGATTCCAAAGTATTTATAATATAAAGGTAATGAAAAAGTTTGTAATCTACTCTTCCAACATATATAAGGCTGGCTTTTTCCAGAAGACCTACACTATAACTCATATTGTTACTATTAATTGCATAAAACTTGGCTGATGAATGAGAAGATAGGTGGAATAATGTCAGAAGGTAAAACCTGAAATAAATAATCATAAATTCAGGGGAAACAATAAAAAAAATTGCAAAATCTGAGTAAGAAATGGCTCTCATGAGAATGTCATAGTGGTGATGTTATAATCATCTCATATTTCTAGTGAAATTCCTTTTAGATAGGAAAGAGTATTCCGGAAAGGAAGTCTAGTCAATGAAATGAAAGAAAGAGGAAATACCAAGGTAATATGGCTAAATACAAGGGTTATGGAAGTCAGCATTACAAAAATTGCAAAGTAAAAAATTGAAAAGAAATGAAGAGAAAGTACATATTCTCTCAAAAGCAAGCACACAAATACAGAGAAGAAAGTTAGCGTCTTCTATGGATATAAGAACTTTTGTTTTTTTCCCCAAGCTATCCAAACCAGAAAAAATAACTGAAACACTTCAGCTGTACATTGCAAAGACCAAAGTCCATGTCAATTCTCCTTTCTCCTGTTGCCAAAATCTCATGTGGAATATTGTATTTAATTTTCATTTTCTTGCTTCAAAAATGATGGAGACAGTCTAAGGCATCCTGATTATCTGGATATTCTAAGAGCTTACTTCTGTTGATTGTTCAGAGGAGCTGTTGAACTGAATTCCGTGAGACTGAGAAATTACATAAATGTGCTATTAGGTAAAAAGTAATAGCTTGTTTTTCATTCAGGAACAGAAAACTCTGTATTTGGAAATTCAGGACGTCAATATGGCAGAATACTTATGTCATGTAGGACACCACTGAGAACATCACAGAATTTCAGAGAAGTTAGTGAAAAAATACTGAAAATAAAACACAATTATGTATTTTGAGGGAGTTTTTTTTGACAGACGCATACTGCTAAAATACTTAAATTTCATATTTTGCAATAAAAATGCATGGAAACAAAAACCACTGAACTGATTTATTCAACTACTTTTTCTTGAAAAACTGTTTCTGAGACATTTTCTTCTCAGACAGAAAACCACTTGTTTGGGTTTCTGTCCTATCATAGATCCATCTTTTATTGTGTCACAACTATTAAATCGTAAGGAACTGTACCTATTTTTTAAGATCCATCAAGATTGAGTATTTTTTACACCAGAAAATGCTCAGCACTCTTTAGTTGAGCAGCAAGAAATCCTAATTGTTTTCAAACTTTTAAAAAATAATTTACTGCAAAAAAACTTGCACTTTTACCAATCACATTTAAACAAGTCTTAGAAAAATGTACATGAGTATCTGCAAAGGAGCGCAGCATTTCATCTGTACAAGCTGAGTTTGTAGAATCATAGAATGGCCTGGGTTGGAAAAGACCTTAAAGATTGTCTAATTCCAACTCCCCCTGCCATGGACTGGGACACCTTCCACCAGACCAGGTTGCTCAGAGATTCCTCCAACCCAGCCTTGAGCACTTTCAGGAGTCGGGAATCCACAACTTCTCTGGGCAACCTGTTCCAGTGCCTCACCACCCCCACAGTAAAGAATTTCTTCCTAATAACTAATCTAAACCTACATAAATCAGTCACACTGTTGATTTTTCATGCAGGTGTTTCCTCTGAATACAAACTGTAATCCTTTTATATTCTCAGTCTTTTAATTTTATCACTTAACATCACTGAAATCAAAACCATAAATGAATGGTTTTAGCCATAGGAGAAAAGATGAAGCCAGCAAAACATGGACATAAACCTTGAGGGAAAGAACCTGAAACTTTCCACTTCATCCTTCTATAGGGCCTTACACGTTCAAAGTGCTGTATGAGCATTCATTAGTGATTAGTGATTAGTCTCCTTTCATCCTCTCATGCTAATTACTGAGGGAAGAAGCAGAATGTTAGTAGCACTAATGTGCATCTACACGGCACAATACAGTGCTCTGTCATGTATTAATTAGCGTGAGAGCAGGAGAGAAAACTTCTTTAGGAAATATTCCAGGAATACAAAAGGAGCAGGAAGGGAAAATCTTGTTCCAAAATACTTGAAGGTGAGAAGATTAAAAAAATAAAAAAAAACCAAGCACATCTGAAAAAAAATAGCTGACCTCAATGTTTTGGTTTATTTTTGAATTGTCATAGTGAAAGGGGAAGTATTTTTTTAGTGATGAATCTTCATTCCTTCTCATTTAACTTGTTGCCTATATTCAGAGAAAAGAGTAACTGTCTGAACTTCAATTAAATATTATTAGTAAGTCATCTTTCATTATAACCCTGTTTGTTCCCCATAGTGAGCTTGTAAATCACATAAGTTGAGCACTGTGCCTTCCTTAGATACCCTGCAGGGTGAAGACTGATTTCTCAAACATTTCTCGGAATCTCTCTCTTCCCCTAGGCATTCTCTAACCAGAATTTTAATGTGATTTTCCACTGGTTTGTTCTGTTTTAGAAGTCTGTGGCAATATTTCCTTTTCATTTTAATTAATTTTCCCAACGATTTTCTTTTTCAATGAGAAATGCAAAACTTCATAATAATTTTAAGAACAACATCTGTTCATTTACATGGTGAAAATCTTATTTTGTCTGTTATTTTTTTCGTTCCACTAGTAGCTGACAAGAGAGGAAAGTTGAACTGTCTTCTGGCAGAAGGAAGGGAAATAAGAATTATTTTTTTCCATATGTATATAAAGCAAAAGTTACACAGTTGTTTAAAATTTTACCAGTGAAATGGTATTAAAATACTTTAAAAAAAACAACAAAGCCAAGAAATTATAGCTGTTAAAAGATAATTTGCTCCAATCCAAGCATCTTCATTAAATAAAAATATCCATTTCTGCATGTCAGTCTTACATCCTGCAAAGCCACACGGAGAAGGTGCAGTTAAATTTTTAAAAAATATGAATTCTTAGTCCAGTAGGAAGTGGATTTTCTACCATCACCTCTTTGAGATTTGAGATCTTTGTAATGTGGGATACTGCTTAAAAATGTAACTCACATCTGGCTTCTGAAGTTTTTAGGCACATGAGGAAAGACAGAATATCCTAGGAAAAGTCAGATTTGATTAAGAGAAGAATGCAACCATGTGGAAAATCATATTACAACATGTGATTTAGAAACATAGATGAGGACTTAACAAAATACAGTAATAATTTGATGTTTATTCACCCATAGATTCAAGGGTATGCTTGAACATTGTAAACTACTTCAATTGACTAATACTGTAGGTATTAGTTATGCACATTCCTTCTAAATTGATTTGTCAGAAAGTTTCTTCCCTGACAAACAAACCAACCCTTTTTTATTTTTTTTTTTGAGTCCATCTCAGCCTCCTTCATGTTTTTGTTAGCAAAAGGGTTAGTTCGATGCCAATTGCTGATACATTTTTTGCCATAAGTATTTCATAATCTGACATTTAAGGGCTTCCTCACATTACAAATATTTTGAATGACCAAAGAAGCAGCAAGCGCTGCTAGTTCTCTGTGAATTCACAATACACATCTATTACATTACATAAACAAATGATGAAAAGCAGATATCATTAATAAATGGTGTTGATCAATATATCTATGCATTTCAAATAACTGAATTTCAGAAGAAGATCCCTGTGTTCTATGGTGAGTCTCTGGACTATGAAGATAGCTAAGGTAATTTTCTAGGATTTTTTTTTTTTACAGTTAATTATCTGTCTTTCCCAAGAGAACCAAAAAATCATCTCCATTGTTCAAAAATATCAGCTTACATAGCACAACAATACAATGAATTTAGAATTTAATATTCAATTTTTAATTTTAATTCATAATACAAACCTTACACATTTTTCCTTCACTCATTAAAAAAAAAAAAAGGATCCAGTAGGGATACTTCTAGGATTGCAGGTAGCAAATATTGAATCATATTTGAATGCAGAAATATAATCTCTGTAAAACACAACAACAAAAAAGGTCACTTTCCAAGTGGTTGTTTTTTTCAATATAAATAATTGAAATTGTGAATACTTTGTGAATATATTTTATTCTGAGATAATAAAACTAATTACAACCTTCTAAAATCTTAGGTTTGTAATTTGCAGTTTTCTGCCTGTAAAATATACTGGTGTAGTGCACTGAACCCTGCTACTACTGCAGCCAAGTCATATTTTGCATGCAAGTGAAATTATTTATTTCCAGGATTTCAGTCACTTTGTCAAAAGTGAAATTTAAAACTTGGAAGGCAGCAAAAGAAACAAATAAATGGAAATATTTAGAGTACGTAATCTTCTTTTTTTACATGATATACATCATTCTTGCTAGTATCTTTTAGATGCTGCTAATATGGCAAAGTTCCAAATAATTTTCTTACCTGACAGTGTGCATTTAAATGTGTCAGTCATAAAATAAGTGAAACACTGAAGATTTCTTCATATATTCAGAGAACTGTACAATGTAACTGTCTTGTAGTGGTGCTGTTGGTTTGTTGTTTGTTTCTTCTTTTTTTCTCTTTTGGTATTTTTAGGACATTGTCATGGTTTGAGAGCCCCAAAATCCAATTCCCTAGTCCAAACTCCCTCCCACATCTCAAACCAGTGTGAGATGGGTTTCCAGACACCACGCAAGACTCAAAATGGGGGGAAAGGGAATATATTACAATGACTGTACAAATAAATACTACAATACATTATATACAATCTTAGCTCTCTCTACCATGACATAAAAGTATTTACAATGGATCAAATCTCTTCTCCCCTCCAAATAAAAGTCCAGGAGGAAAGAAGGAAAAGATCCCTTTCCACTCTCAGAGCAGCAGTCTCTCTAGGGCAGCAGTCTCTCTGTTTCGCTCTTCCATGCAGCAGCTGTAGCTGGATCTCTGCCAGTACACACAAAGGGGTATCCAAGCCCCTCGGCCCGTCATCTCCAAGCGAGGGTCTTCCATGGGCTGCGTTTCCCAGGACAAGGGCGCTTCACCACGTCATATCACGAAGCACAGGGGCCTTCGTGACGGTCCCTATCTTCAGGGGATTCAAGTTCCCTACAGAGCTCTTGGGCTCTGATCTCAGGCTGCTAGCTTAGCTTAGCAGCAGCGGCGACAGGGAGCCAAGGTCAACCCCTCGGCATTCTTTCTCCATCCCGGTCCAGCTTTCCAGGACGCTTTGAGCTTCTCAGCTCCTCTCTGTAGTGCATGCTGCACTTCACCCCTCCCTTCTAGGAGGTGAGGGGTCTCCAAGGAGTTTGGGGGGTTTTTTGGTTTCAGTTCTTGCCCAAACTTTCTCTCTGTAGAGCTTAATTCTGCTATCTCTGCTGCTGGCTCTCGTTCCTTCAGACAACTCTGTGTCTTCCTTGGCCGCATGCTGTTTGCTGCTCCTTATCTCTTCTGGCTCTCTGCCACTGCTCTCTGGACGCTGCTCCTGCTGCTGCTGTCTCTGTTCACTCATGGTGGAGAAAACTTCTTTAGCTTTCTAGCTACAGGTACTTAGCCCAGTTTTACACTGTTCCAAGTCCCTGTAGCCCCTCTGCCGGGGGCTGGGGGGGCCAGAGCCCCCAGGGGGGCTCCTGCCCTTTCTCCTCGTGCCTCTACAACATGGCTACTTCTCTAACAACAACTACAACTACCTTCTCTTCCGTTCTGCTTGTGATATGTTTATATTTTGCAGAAACGCTCATTGGGTAAAACTTCAAGGGTCACCACCCCCTGGGGTTTTACCATTTTATAACTTTAGGGGGAAAACTGTTTCCCCTCACCACAGACATTATTTCAAAGCAATGCAATAATAAAATAAATATATTTTGTTCTCTGGAATCTTCAGAGTTGTTTATTTAAAAGTATATATATATAATGAGAATATGAATACTATTTTAAGAAGAGTCAAGAGACACATTTAGGACTTCATGTAATCATCAGTTTTACTGTCTGGAGTATTAAAAAACGGACATTTTTATCTTTTGAAATTGATTTTATTTTCATTGTTTCCCACTAGCTTTCTTGGACTACAGCACGTATTCTATATGGACAATTCTACAAAATAATAGCTTAAAATAAATGCAAGGCATGGATAAACAGATATAAGAGAGGCCATTTAAAACAAACGTCACCTGTAAGAAATTGTCAGACAGAGTAGATCTATCAGAAAGTAACATCATAAAAATCTACACAATTTTTATCACTAAAGCTATTGGGATCTTGCACACATCATCCTTGGAATTCCAGCATCTAGAATAAAGTCAGTAAAAAAACCCACAGACCCAGAACTCTTTAAAGTGTTTTCTCTAAACAGAGACATTAGCTAGTAGTCACTTTGCTCCAGTTCTGTGCTGTGCACTGTGCCAGGGTTTCCCTGCTCTATTTATTAAGCTGGTGACACAAGCAATGCTGATTCTGGCATTGCAATTCTCTTTGCAGTCAAAATTCGTTGTTCCAGTCAGAAAAGCCAAACTGAGAAATTGGCAGCATAATGATCATCTCTCAATAACTTTCCATCCAAACTTCCTCAGGGAATGGCAGGGAGGAAGGGGTCTTTCAATGGAAAGCCAGTGAATGAACAGTCACACCTTAAAAGCAAGCTTTCATTCAGCTCAGTCATATAATCTCCTTCTAACCTGGGGGTCTGGCAGGTCTGGTGTGCTGGGGTAACTAAGAAACAGTGGCAATGGAAACCTACATGTGATTGAAAGAACGTGCAAAAGAACAAGGAGGTCAAGATCCTTGTTGCTATCAGGTTCCCATGTCCTGTCACATGGTATGCAACTCTGCAGAGAACTAAGGATCCACTCAAGCTATCCTAGGCAGGAGCAGTAGTTTATTTAGATTTGTAGAACACATGTTAATATAGATATCTGGATGCCATCTAGCCCATTCCCTGGCCCAAAAGCAGGGTCCGCTGAGAGGATGCAACAGGTGGAGCTGGCCCAGCATGTCAACATCTGCTTTGATATGAGGAGACTTAAAGGTCTAATCATAAAAAGGAAAAAACAGGAAATTCTGCTGCTCCTACATTTTGTTCTTTCTTGAGAAGTACAATCACACAGCGTATTGGTGAACCTCACTGTCACCACAGTTCATTGTTCATTACAACTATACTAGTAAATTAAATCTAGCAATAGCACAGTCTGAAGTAGAAGCATGAGAACATCTCTCCCATCGAGGTTAGCTTGTTCTTGGGCACAGCTGTGACTTGTGCCAAATAACCCCTGCCTGACCTCAGTTCAAAAGACAGCACAAGCCAGAGACATTTCTCAATACGCAAACAGTAAAACCCAAGGAAAGATGAGAGTTTAGTCACACAGACTGTGCTGCACCAGGACCACAGAAAAGGATGTGGCCAGGTTTTCTTGTATTAGTACAGTTGCAGTGACTAAGAAAATGAAACACAAATTTAATTTTACTTCAACTTTTCTCATCTTTGGTGGTCTTGGTTTCCATACCTCCTGTTGAAGAAGCAGGGACACATCCTTGCCTGTCTATAAATGCATATTTTCAGCATCACAGAATTTAGCAGTCACAAATTTTCAGTACTTAGACCAAACGAAAAGGATGCTCACAGCAGAACCTGAGGCTGGGTCCATATTTTTGGAATTCTACCCCAGTAACAGAGTCTTGGGACTGTCCTTTATGTTACCCATGAAGAGTTTACTCCTTGACCCTGTCTGCATGGTATTTTGTTAAAAAGGTGATGTTGCATTCATATACCAAATCCCTTGGTGCACTCTGAAATCTGTCAAATCAATCATGGTTCCACATTCACAGCATGTTACCCAGGGCAGTTCAGTGCATGAATTACATGTCAAAAAGGCACAGTATAGTTATCCTAATGTGAAGAAAACAGCACTCCCAAGTTGCCTGTAAACTGGATGGAAGTATTGGGAGGTACTTATTTTTTTGTCAGGAGAAGAGAAAATCATGTATTATAAGTAGATTGTGTATTACTTATACCTGTGCAATAACTAGGTTTTGAAACCATTACTAACCATTTTGATTCTCTTCCAAGCAGAATGCTTGAAAAATTCCTTTAAATTTACCAAAGGCCCCCTGAATACTTAATGTTGACTTCTTCCTACTCAATAATCACATAAGACACCCCACCATCGAAATGCAATTATATAACATTCCAATGGCAACTAAAGCAAGTGCTTACATGAAAAATTAATATTAGGAGAGTAACATATTTTTTTCCATCTTCTAATTGCAATTTTGCTGCTGGAAATCTCAGAGGAAAAGTACCACTATGAGATAGTGCAGCTCCTTGTGGTACATCAAGGGCTGCTCTTTGAAATTGAAGACTGCTATGTTTAGTGGCCACTAGGAGCCTAATTAACATTTTCACTCAGTATTGCTTTCTTAATCTGAGAGCCAAATCAGATTTGTATTCTAAGGCATTGCTTCTAAAACTATAAATCAAACTGAAATATTGCTTGGCAATCTTCCAATGAGCTGCTAAATGGTAGTTGCCTCCAAAAAGTCAAAATAAGAATTACTATCAATGCAGGGAGAAAAAAGTATAAGCTGTGATCTGTGAGTATATTGTCTCTACCAATACACATCTTCCATTCTCTCTTACTGTCTGAGCTATTTTCAAATGTCTTGAAGCACTACTGAAGAACAAGAGACAGATGAAGACCACTAGTACTCTTAATCTAAAAAAACCCAAACCCACTATTTTTCAGTCATTGCAATACATTAGTCCTCACACGAAACCCTACAACAGTAAACAACTAGCCTCTGTACATGCTGACTTGGCAGTATTAGGCCAATTTGCACCGACATCTAATGCATCACATCTTGTAAACTGTAGGTGCAAAATTTGGGTGCGTGCTAGCCCTGCTTGTGAGTAGGTAAATATATGTTCCATATAACCAACTGTTGTCTCACTGTATTTGTTGTTGTTGTTGTTTATTACCTAGTAGCTAGGTAGGCCAGAAACTCAAGCACTTGCTTTATCATTTAGGAACAGCTTTTGGATTTGCTTAAGTCCCTAGAGGATTTTGCATCTTCTAAACTAATGAAGGATTCATGATACATAAATACTGTATTATGTCTCTGATAGATGAATTCTTCTCACCATTAATGATTCTCTGGCCAGTCTAAGAACTGAGGAGTGCTGTTGGATGAAAAATAGATATTGCAATATGTCGCCTGAAGGGAGTTATACCAGAGAACGAAATGACAAAGGACGTTTTCCATGGATGGTCATACAACTGCACAATTTTGTGTTTGCATATTGTGATTGTGGAAGCTTATTTGTTTTTTAATATTGTTTGGACTTGGATGAGTACTAAAATTATTTTTTGTTCCATAACTTTGTTAACTGCACTGAGTTCTACATTCCACATAATATCTAAGGAAAATATGAAAATCTTAAATTAATATAAAAAAGCTCCACACGCGCAGATGAAGTTGCATTGGTTTATATCAACTGAAAATCTACCACAGAAATGAGATGTGGGTAATGGTTGTGGAGTGAATTTCTTTTCGTAAATTGTAGAGGACAAAAATGTGATATTTTTAGAAGCAATATTGTAAGAGACAACTTATGCATGCATGATATTAATGGCATAAGACATTAAGCTCTGAGTGATAGCTTTTCCTTGCTTGCATACCAATGCATTATTTTATATTTAACTGATATCTCAGATGGGTATCTCTTCTTTCATCTCCCTTATTTATGTAAGATGTTTTGTCCTTTTTCGTTTTTGCACATTTTGTTTGTTTGCCTTGTTATTTTTAGGGTCTGGACATTTATTCTGGGAATAGGTTTTGTCTGTTAGAATGAGTCATGCCCACCCTCTTTCTTTCATCCATATGAACACACAAGCAGGACTGATATGTCCCATATGTCTTCAGAGCAGGAAGGCAGTGTCTTCTTAGCATGTAATTAATTTCATCTAATAGAGCTCTAATCATAGGTGTACAGTGAACAACAGCTACTTTTGACTTGTTTTACAGGTGAGTTTGGTTTTGGTTTGTTTTCTTTTAAATACTAATGGAGATAACCTGTACTAGATTCACACTTGCTTTATGACCTGTGGAATAATGCAAAACTGTTGGTTTTCTTCCTTATTGTTTAGTAAAATATATACTTATTTATTCTTATATCATTTTCCCCTATTTCTCAGATTGTGATGTTAATATTCAGTCCATGACCATACATTATTTTATGGACAGTATGTTCTATATCTCCACTGAGAATTTATCTTTCATGATTTTTGTAGTTAACAGCTGTGGGAGAACACACGGACTATGGATCATGGAAAGAACACCTTTAGGAATGAGATCATCATGGCAGCAACTCTCCGGAATCAGACAAATTAGAAACATGGTTTACTCGTGGTTTTATTATACAGTTTCCCTTTAAGCTCTGTTATTCCCCCCCATGCGGCATCCATGCAGTTTCACTGGACAGTGCCATGTCGTCTTCTTCACTGAGCCAGCCCCCACCCCTGTCTTAACTCCATTGGTCGTCTCACCCATCTCTCCCCAGTGCCTGGGTTTCTATTGGATTTTGATCCTCCCGTTTCCCCCATTGGCTAGCCAATTCCCCAAGCCACTCCCTTCCCCCCAAGCCTTTACCCAATCACATCCCACTTTCTAAGCCTTCCACCAGAACCCTTAAAAACTCTATGTCCCTTGAAATAAATGCTTTTTCACCATCGGACCTCGGAGTGTGCAGAACGTGGTCTCTGCCACCGGCACAGGGGCTTGCACCATTCGCCCCAGTGTCTGAGAGGCTGGGAGCGATGGATCCGTCCCTTCCTTCACCCTCTGCAAAGTTTTTCAGCAAAGTTTTTAGTACCACTGTGCATTTGTTTTGTAGGCAAGAAATACTTCATTCAGTTGCACTTCTCTGAATTTCCCTTGAACTGAAATGTATTCATGAATGCTATCAGTTATCAAAACTATATTACATCTTGCCCTTAAGATGGTGTCATGGTTTGAGATAGCCCCATGAGAGATAGTGATGCTTTTGTTTCCTTGACACATGCACACCCCTGTGATGAATACATGTGTCATACATGCAAGGAAGTAGCGATTTCTAGAGACAACATACTGGAATATATAGGATATATTTTATAACTTTTTAAGTGTAGCTTTCCTAATCAGCAATTTTGCCTTTTTTTTTTTTTTTAGAGACATATGTATGGATAAAACATTATATTAAAAATAGGTTTCTTTGGAAAATTAAATCAGCATAACTATAAGCATAAGTCACTATTTTTTTGTTTCAGTCCTGCCCACAATATGCAAGATAACCTTTTTGTTCCACTTTCAACTCCCACACTTCACTCAATTTTTCTTCTTAAATTGGATTAGAATCTCTTGAGTGGAATCAATTACCTTGATTCCTTAAAATCTCTGTCAAAGAAAGAAGGTCTCTGAAATAGAGTGGGAGGAACAATCTTCAGGATTATTTGTCCTTTATTGTAAAATCTGCCAATCACTTTCCAGGGAGGAAGTAAAAATAAGAGGAGGAGATGAGAAGGGAAACAAAAAAAGTCAGAAAAAATACATACACTTCTGTTTGTATTTTATGTTTCTATGGTCATAAATCCAAAACTGTAATTATTTTAAATTTGTGTTATTTGCAATCTTTTAGTCCTTTCATTTTGTCTGCACAGATCTTTGTAAGGTCAACTCACAAGGACCTTATCCTCAGCTAATAGTTGTGTAAATCACAACAGCACCATAGTGAATGTATGACATATATTGCAATCACAGACAGACAGGAAAACATAGTTTGTAGACTTCTTATTATCTCCAGATTTGCCCACTGATTCTAACTGAACTTGAGACAAAGTTTGCATGAATTGTGTACTGAAGGATCAAGAGAGAGAGATGTAGAAAGGAAAGTAAATGTATAATGCATATGCAGCAGTTCAATGCACAAAAGGGATCTGATGAATACTTTATAAACCTAATTTATAAGTGTGCCCTGACTCCCTCAGTGTGCGCTGTTTAAATTAAAAGTTCGTATATCCTGTATGGGATTCTTAGATTGTATCAACACATCAGAGTGCTTTGTCTCATTCTTAGCAATGGAATGTGTTTCTTGCACACTTTTTGCAGAGTAAAATGAGCTCTGATGCTAAGGTACACAAAGAGGATATTGCTGTAAACCTCCAAAGTGTGTTGGCTCATTTACTTCAATTCTAATTGCTTAAAAATCTGATACACACAAAAATTTTTGTCAGCTTAGTCACAGTGCTAGTGCTAATCACTTGATGAATAAGTTGCAGATCTCACATACAGCTAATGTAAGCCAAGACAGAGTAGCTGAATAAAAAGTGGATCCCATAAGAGGATGCGTGATAATTTGGACTTCTGCTTCTCAAATAATTGTTCCTGCAAAGTAAAGAGAAGGATAGAGATCACAGAATCAACGCCAAGTTGGAAGGGACCCACAAGCATCATCGAATCCAACTCCTAGCCCTGCACAGGACCATCCCCAGGAGTCACATAATGTGCTTGAGAGCATCATTCAAATGCTTCTTGAACTCTGGCAGGCTTGGAGCTGTGACCACTTCCCTGGGGAGCCTGTTCCAGTGCCCAACCACTCCCTGGGTGAAGAACCTTTTTCTAATATCAGACTTAAACCATCCCTGACACAACTTCAGGCCATTCCCTTGGGTTCTGTCACTGGTCACCACAGAGAAGAGATCAGTGTCTGCCCCTCCTCTTCCCCTCACAAGGAAGTCGTAGACTGCAGTGATGCATTGCTCTCTTTAAAAAGTGACAGGAAGGACATCTGTCTTTACGGAAGAGTGATACTTCCAATAGCTTAGCTCAAAAACAACCCCCTTAGGAATGGCATGTTTTAAACTCAGAGTAAACTGTACCTCCTCATCCCACAAAGAAAGCCTGGAAACTTACAGGTACAAAACCTTTAGCAGGCATGAGATTAAGTGAATCAGTTACATTAATTTTCAGGTCAAAAAGAATTAACTATATATTGAGAAGAACTCGCATCTTCTCAAGTTGATTCATTAACTACTGTCTTGACAAATGCATAAAATGGGCCAAGTTAAGGATGCAAAACATTATGGGCAAGTGTATGGTCCAATGCTTGACTTTACCTGCAGACACATGGTGAAGGAAAAAAGGACCATGAAACTACACACTATCACTAAAGGTAAGTAGTGTGTATATAAAACTCAATGGACTCGATGATCCTTGTGGGTCCCTTCCAACTTGGTGTATTCTGTGATTTGTGATTCTGTGAAAAGCATGTAACCTCATCTGTTCCACTAACAAGATATTCTGCCAGCAAGAACTACCAACAAAAGGCATCCATTCTATGCATTGAAGAACATATTGTCCCAGTTCTTTTTGAATTGCAACATACTATTATAATTTCTTTTAGATTTTTTTTACTTCCCTAAACTTGGGCAAATTGAAAAACTAATTTCTTGTGGTTTTCCAATCAAATTACTTTTTAAAATTTTCATGCCTTAGCTAATTTTTTTCTGTAAATTCTAAGAGTAAATGTTTATCCTAAGAAAACTTCAAATCCTGGTTTCTTTGTTACATTCTTAAAAGATTTTCACAGAGGCTTGGTTTTTTTCATCTTCCAGTGTCTACATCTTCAACCAAATTTGGCCATGTAATCTCTCTTTTTAAGCAAACACTGAAAAATTAAATGCTTAATGGGCATGACACTATAAAATCAAGCTCTATAACTAAAATAAATTATACTTGATTGTGAATCTGTATTATTTCAGTGATATAATTCGATGATAACACTGACCTCTTTTCTCTTTCTTCACTTTTAAAAAATGAACAGTATTACGATAAACAAGAGTGTGTTTATTTAGGAAATGTGACATCAGGAGCTGACATAATCACTGAAGCACTGTCTAATTAGCACTGTCTAATTAGTAGAGATTTGACTCAAGATTTAGGTAAATCAGAGGTATGTTTCGGCAGCAAGGGTGAACCTAGTGGTGTTGTCACTAGAATGCTCTAAGAGTGTAAGCAAAATAATGTTGGTAAGAGAAGAGAATAATAAACAAGAGCAAATGTACAGAGATTTGCTGTCAAATAAACACTGCAATTATGAGTAATAAAAACCTCTAAAGAAAGAGAGTAATCTGAGGCCGTTTCTTGTACAGCATAGAAAATGAAATAAACCCAGAGCAGTGAGCTGCTAAAGCTCCTACAGAGCAAAGGTCCCAGGTCCTCATGGCTGTGCAGACTAACTTACATGATTCCCAACAAACAGCTTCAGATCTCAGATCTCTCAACTTATGAACTGCCAACAATGAAGATCCTGTAACTGTTTTGGATTTATGAATATTCAAACTGCAAATTCAAGCACCTGAAAACCTGCAGATTTTAGAAGATCCACTAGAGAAGGCTACATTTTATATTTCTGCTGGTGAAGCCAGAAGAAATACTTTTTGTTTCATCAAAATGAGAAGAAAAATCCCTCAGCTGAATATTTTTGAGTCCATAGCCCTTTGGAGGAGAATGACATTTTCTATGGAAATCTGTGCTACACTATTAGATTAAAATACATGAGGCAGGTACGTACTCAAGGACATAATATATTCATGATGGAATAAAAGAGAAATGTCACTGTAGCACAAAGAGGTTAGTAGAGGTTATTCTCTTAAAATCTTTCAGATCTGGGGGAGATGGGGAGGGAGGCATCTTTTATATCAAAAGGTCATTTTGATCTAGTAGTCTAGAGCTATTTAGCTAGACAATCTGTTTTGCTCTCTACATTTATTCCATTATTTCAAGTCAATGTCTTTAGCATTCAAAATCAGCTGGAAGGAAATGTTTACTTGGAATGTCAAATAATTGCTTTTTTCTTCCTTGTTTAAAAAAAAAAATATGCAAAAATAGGAATATTATGAAAACATACATGTATACAATGCATGCATATACTCATAGAATCACTTAGGTTGGAAAAGACCCTTAAGATTGCTGAGTTAACCAGCACTGCCAAGTCCACCACGAAATCACGTCCCTAAGTGTCATATGTATGTTTTTGAAATACCTCCAGGGATGGTGACTCCACCATTGCTGTAGGCAGTTGTTTTTGGTGCTTGACAACCCTTTCAGTGAATAATTTTTCCTAACATACAATCTAGAGCTCCCTTGGTGAAACTTATTATCTGGGAGAAGAAGCCAACTTCCACCATGATATGACCTCCATTCAGACAGTTGTAGAGAGTGGTAAGGTCTCTCCTGAGCCTTCTTTTCTCCAGGCTAAACACCTCCAGCTCCCTCAGCCACTCCTCATAAAACTTGTGCTCCAGATCCTTCCTCAGCTCTGTTGCCCTTCTCTGGATGCTCTTCAGAGCCTCAACATCTTTCTTGTTGCAAGGGACCCAAAACTGAATACAGGATTCAAAGTGCAGCCTCACGAGTGCATCTGAGTACAGGGGGATAATCGCTGCCCTGGTCCTGCTGGCCACATTATTTCTGATACAAGCCAGGATGCCATTGGCCTTCTTGGCCACCTGGGCACACGCTAGCTCATGTCCAGCTGGCTGTCAGCTGGCACTCCCAGGTCCTTTACCACCAGGCAGCTTTCCAGACACTCTTCCTTAAGCCTTGAGTGTTGTATGGGATTGTTGTGACTCAAGGGCAGCACCTGGCACTCAATCTTGTTGAACCTCATACGATTGGTCTCAATCCATCGACTCAGCCTGTCCAGATCCCTCTATAGAACCTTTCTGCCCTTCAGCAGATCAACATCCTGCCCAGCTTGGTGTCGTCTGCAAACTGATCCCCTGCAAACTTGATCTGATCACTTGTCCAGATCATTAATGAAGATATTAAACAGGACTGGTCCCCACACTGAACCCTGAGAAACATCACTTGTGAACAGCAACCAACTGGGTTTAGTTCCATTCACCACCACTCTCTGGGCCTGGTCACCCAGCCAGCCATTTACCCAGCAAAGATTACGCCTATCCAAGCCATGGGCTGCTAGCTTCTCCCAGAGAATGATGTGGGAAACAGTGCCAAACACTTTACTAAAGCCTAGGTAAATGACATCCACAGCCTTTCCCTCATGCACTGGTGCAGCCTCACCTTGAATAATTTGTGCAATTTTGGTCATCACAATATAGGAAAGATATTAAGCTATTAGAGAGGGTCCAAGGAGACAAGGAAGATGGTGAAGGGCCTTGAGGGGAAGCTGTATGAAGAGCAGCTGAAGTCACTTGGTTTGTTCAGCCTGGGGAAGAGGAGGCTGAGACGAGACCTCATTGCCATCTACAACTTCCTCGTGAAGGGAAGAGGAGGGGCAGGCACTGATCTCTTCTCTGTGGTGACCAGTGACAGAACCCAAGAGAATGGCATGAAGCTGTGTCAGAGGAGGTTTAGGTTGGATATTAGAAAAAGGTTCTTCACGCAGAGGGCGGTTGGGCACTGGAACAGGCTCCTCAGGGAAGTGGTCACAGCACCAAGCCTGACAGAGTTCAAGAAGCATTTGGACAACACTCTCAGGCACATTGTGTCACTTATGGGGATGGTCCTGTGCAGGGCTAGGAGTTGGATTCAATGATGCTTGTGGGTCCCTTCCAACTCAGCATATTCTGTGATTCTGTGATCTACTAAGCCCATCACCCTGCCATAGAATGGGATCAGGCTGGTAAAGCAGGACTTATGTTTCATGAACTCATGCTGACTGTGCCTGATCCCCCGGTTGTCCTTCACGTTCATCTTGAGTGTGATGGCACTCAAGATGATCTCCTCCATGACCTTTCCTGGCACCAAGGTCAGGTTGACAGGCCTTTAGTTCCTGGGATCCTCCTTTTGATCCTTCCTGTGGGTTGGTGTCACACTTGCTAACCTACAGTCAACTGAGAACTCCCCAGTCAACCAGGATTCCTGGTAAATAATGGAAAGTGGCTCACTAGGCACTTACATCAGCTTTTTCAGTACCTCTAGGTAGATCCCATCCAGCCCCACAGACTTGTGTGTGCCTAAGTGGTATAACAGGTCCCTGACCCTTTCCTCTTGGACTATGGGAGCTTCATTCTGGTGTCCATCCCTGTCTTCCAGCTCAGGGGGCTGAGTACCTGGAGAACAACTGGTCTTACTATTAAAGACTGAGACAAAGAAGGCATTAATTTCCTCAGCTTTTTCATCATCCTTTGTCACCATGTTTCCCCCTGAATCCAATAAAGGATGGAGATTCTCCTTAACCCTCCTCTTTTTCTGATGTATTTATAGAAACATTTTTTATTGTCTTTTATGCCAGTAGCCAGATTAAGTTCTAGTTGGGCTTTGGCCCTTCTAATTTTCTTCCTGCATAACCTCACAATATCCTTGTAGTACTTCCAAGTTGCCTGCTTCTTCTCTCAAAGGTCATATACTCTCCTTTTTTCCCCTGAGTACATACATAGTACATACATAGTATTTCTTATGTTGAATTATGAACTATTTTTAAAAAATAGTTTATAAAAATTTTTAAAAATGCTAATGTGATTAATTTGAATACAATAATGTGAATTTGATAATGCTGAGAAACATTTAAATATCATTATGGACACGAGCTAAACAAAATATTTCCTCTTCTCATCAACTATGATATAACCATCTAATGTATTTTTTAATTATATCTACTATAATACAAATAAAGAAGTGTTTTGGGAGATTTTTGCTTTTAAGCAAAATAAGAAATTATCCTTGTAGTCTTTGTCTCCCATCCCCTGGTCACACTTTTCAGTTTTTGGTAGTATCCTATTAAAAGCAACAGCAAAAGAATTAATATTTTCATAGTGCTTTCATGCCAGTGCTTGCATGAGATCACTATGAGGATGACCTTTTCATATACATTGTTATTTCTTTCTCTGAACTGAAAAAATTATGGTTTGTTTTTCTCTAGGGAGGCAAAGTTGATAGCTATATTGTCACCACTGTTCTCAGCATTTTTGGGAGTAAGGGTATTTCTGAAATTCCTATTTAGACAAAAAACTCCAAACTGAAAATTCATTGTCAAGGCATTTCTTAAGATGTTTTACATATTATACTTTTCTACCTTAGGAGATTTAAAGCTGAATCAAATTTGGAAAAGTGAGGTTGCATTTTATAGTAAAAATTTCACAATACAGTCATGTGTTTTTAAAGTCCATAAAGAATTATGGTTGTCCCGATAGCTATCCTATTCTTTCTAAAAAATGCTGAGCTGCTTTTGTGATTTATACATGTGGTACTAAAAATGCGTGTCTGGCTGTTTTTGTTAGAAGAAAAAACTTGACTTAGCAGACCAGGACATGATGTAGAAGGATGTTTCAACTCAATGTTTCAATGAGATGAATGATGGGAAACATTTTTCCACAAGGACCTAATAGGTCCTAAAACCCATTTTCACAAAGTATAAGGCAACATAAAATTATTCTGATCTTTAGATGTGGTCTACTTCTTGACAGACAATGAAATATTTCCCTGAGTTATGTCTTTCATGAATTAAGCATAAATTAAAACAACAACAATAACAAAAACCTGATACAAACAAGCAAAAAAAACCCCAACCCAAAACCAAACCAAAAATCATTCTAGTTTTTATTTCAATATTTTGAGAAATAATGAATTCACTACATCGATTGACAAGTTGTTCTAGCTACAATATTTCCTTCCAAACAAGACTACTTCCTCATTTTAATTTACCTAGCTTCAAATTTAAAACTTCTAGATTACAAGAACCATGCTAAACTGAAGTGTTTCTCAAAATTTCCTTTAACACAGTGGTGACACCAGAAACAAACTTGGAGGCTACTCTCTGCTTCTGCTTGACAGCCCTCTGGACAGATGCAGAAAATTGGCTCTCATGCAAGGCAGGGGTGCACAAGGGAGACCCTCAACCACGAGTGCCCTTCTGGACAGTGTGGGAGCTAACAGGACAAGTGCTTTCCAGCCTGACCAAGGATGCCTCTGCTGGAAATGAGGGCATATGTAGGGGTAGATCACAGGATATCCTGAACTGAAAAGGATCCACAAGGATCACTAAAGTCCAGCTCCTGGCCCTGCACAGAACAGTCCCAAGAAGCACATAATGAGCTGGGAGCATTGTCCAAATGCTTTTTGAACTCCATCAGGCTCAGTGCTGTGACCACTTTCCTGGGGAGCCTGTTCCAGTGCCCAACCATCCTCTGGATGAAGAACCTTTTCCTAACATCCAACCTAAACCTCCCCTGACACAGCTTCATGCTATTCCCTTGGGTCTTGTCACCGGTTACCAGAGAGAAGAGATCAGTTCCTGCCCCTCTGCTTCTCCTCATGAGGAAGTTGTAGACTGCTATGATGATGTGTTCCTACTTCTTGCTCAAAAATTAACATGTTGCTGTCTCCCAGAATGAGGACATTGTTCAGATGTGAAATAAAAACTCTTGTGGGCAACCTGGCTGTCTAAGTCCAGCTGCTAAAGGGATCTACAATGCACACATGTATTTATATATTCTCAGCAGCCAACCTCCACCCTGCTTGGGCAGAGGGGGACAGGATGAGTCTCTTGGCACTGCCTGTGTTTGTGTGAGTGCTCTGTGTGTCTGTCTGTGTTACCTGTTGCAGGTAAATTGCAGCTATCAATTTACTGAAAAATGCTCTACTGAACAATGCACATGGTGTATATGTGTGCTCTGTGGGCATGCTCAGCCTCACTGCTGGGTGGAACTGGGGGCATGGAACTGCAGCTGCCTCTCCTCTGCAAGATTGGGCAACTCCTAACTGATACATCTGCTTCTGCACCAGAGACTCATTTCCTAAGGACCCATCCAGCGTGGTCCCAGGTGCGTTCAGAGCTTTGGCTTACCAGGAAAGAGTTCTTCATCCTGTCAGAATGGACTGCATTAAACACTTTGCCGAGAGACACAGTCAGTAGCCTGTGAAGATTTTTCTGAACCAGTACCCAGTCATGCTTCCACCTGTTTGTACCCCCTTCTGTAATTTGTGCATAATTTAAAGACTGTATCAGAAACTATTTTCCCCCCAAGACTTTCGTAACCTCATTAAATAGCTTAGAGTCAAAAACTGATTCCTGTGAATCAATCTTCACAGTCACTTAACGAGTCCTGCTTGTAATTACACTGAGTTATTATTTAGATAATTTTTAATAGATTTTATGTACTACATGCAGATTTTTTTTTTTATTATTTCATAGTATTTGTCAAGATACTTGGCCATATTAGGTCAGAATGGAAATCCAAGAACATTACAACAACAGTACCTTTACAAGTCAAATTTGTATATGTCTAAAAAGACCTCAAGTTACTTTAACAAGATCTTTTTTTCAGAAACCTGTGTTGATTTGCATTAATTACTCTTTTTAATTCTTTATAAATTGAGTCCTATATTAGGTGTTAATTTTTTTTCTAAGAATGATTTTTTTATGACAAACTTATAACTTAATAGTTTATTCTCTTTAGTATTTTTCAAATATTGGCACAACATTCACTTTTGTTCCAGATGTTCCTGAATGTCCTCCAATACTTTTGAAAATCAACCTTGACAGTGTAGAGAACTCCTCTGACACTTCTGTTATAATTCTTTGATGCAAATTACATAGGCATGCTGGTGGTACATCCAAGTGAGAGGGAGAAAGAGTTTAACATCCTTCACAGTAACTTTTGTAATGGAAATTTTTTATCATCAACTATGAAGAGACTATATTATCTGGATGTTTCCCAAAAGAGAACAGAAATATTGAAGGAAACCTTTTACTTTGTGCAATGATAATCATTGTGAATTAATTTTATTTTATTTTATTCTATTCTGTGTTCAAACACAAAGAAACCATGCCTGCCCCAAACAGAAAGTAAACCACATATTTTCTTTGACTATTCGCTTTCCTGGAAGCTTTGGGTCTATGACTTAGGACAGTGTGTTGAAACAGCTTTGCCATGATAGGCATGGGTGGGAGAATTCCCAGGAGGCCTCCTGATGCTCCAGTCACATTAGCACTAAGCCAACACATAGCAGGAAAAGACATAGAAACATTAATTTCACTGAGTAGATGAAGGGTTCTAATTACATCCAGCTCACTTTACTATTTCTTTGATTTTACATCATGATTAATCATATTTACACTGGAACAAAAACGAAAAAGAAGCTGAATCAACAATCAACAAAATCACTTGATGGATGTCTTAACCCTTCTCTATCCACCCTAGACCTGATGTATGTATTGCTCCCATCCACAGTGTGGAAAGACAGCTCAAAAACATTGCTTCCAGTTACTCTATTTTTACATAGGAAAAATGATTTTTTTTCTCAATCTGTAATATTTTTTATTATTCTGAAATGCTAACTTCTTATTGTGTTGATCAGAGGGAGTACACATAGTAATCCTGGGTATCTAAGCTCCATACTGGAAGGGATAAAAGAGAAAGAGGGTGTGGTGGGTTGATCTTGGCTGGATGCCAGTTGCCAGTCAGACAGGAGAGAGTAAGATGGAAAACAGCTTGTGGGCTGGGATAAGGCAGTTTGTTAAAGTAGAAGCTAGGTGAAACCTTGCACGTGCAAAAGCGAAGCAAAGCAAATGATAGCAGGGTTTATTCTCTACTTCGCTGCTCCCAAGAAGCAGGGCTTTGGTACGTGGGACGGTTCCTCAGCAGGCAGCCATTGGAGACAATGAATGCCCACCTTCCTGCTCCTTGCCTTAGCTTTTATATCTGAGCTGACGTCATATGGTATGGAATATCCCCTTGGCCAGTGTGGGTCAGCTGGCCTACTTGGGTCCCCTCACAGGATCTTGCCCTCAACTGAGGAAGGAATGTTACAGAGCTGATGCTGTGCCTGCCCTGCTCAGCAGTAGCCAAAACACAGGTGTGTTATCAACACCCTTCTAGCTGCCAACGCAAAGCACAGCACTGTGAGGGCTGCTGTGGGGAAATGAACTCCAGCTCAGCCAGACCCAATACAGAGGGATAAATTAAAAAAGGATAAAAGAGCTGTCTTTTCTCTTTGTACAGAGAATGGACAGCTAGGGATTTATGTGTATTCTAGATTTTAGATCCAGTTTTTTTTTTTGTTTGCTATTACAGGTTTTACTTTATATTACTTTTAATCTTAATGAAAAGTTTGTCCTTGTAAAATTTACAGCCATAATTAAAAAGTAAATGGGAAAAATACAGCATTTGGGTAAATCTGACATCTTCTTTTCGATGACCATTCAGCTGATCAGTTATAGTTGCAATATTCCTGACACCAAGGGTTTTATAAAAAAATAACTCTAAACTCTTTACTTAAAATATTACATAATAATATTAAAGCAAATTTACTATTAAAAATCAAAATGCATCACTAATATTTTTCCAACATTTCAAATACCTGTTTGCATTCTGGCTTATAAATTTTTAACTTCTATGATGCAGAATTATATTTTTGCTTGTGTTTCATGATTAATTCCATCTGCAAAGCTCACGTGTGCTGATTGTTTATATCTGTAATCAGCTGTACAATCAGACAACTAAAGGAGTTGAATAACTCAATTAGTTTACATGCATTTCCAAAAAAACCCTGCAAGTATGAGAGGGGGAAAGTATCATGCTTTCGTTAGTGAACTATAATCAAAGACTTCGCAGCTCTGCTCTGGACTTTAGAAGGGGGTAGGGCTTAGTAATGGCAATGATTCTTACTCCAAGAATTTTGAATACACAGATAGTTCTGCTTTTCTGGTACAAGGAGCTCTGGGCACTGAAGGTGGCTACTGATACCAAAGGGGATTCAGCGAGATCTGAATTGCCATCTGGCCACTCTGCAGCAGTCACACGATCCCTAATCACATGCACACTTTGCTCATAGTTGTTAATAACTGTCTTTCCCTTGGGATAACATGATTAATGACAGTGCCTTTATCACATAGAAGCTCTTCTAGCATAAGACAGTCTAGTTATTCACTCTGACTGCACATGGAAAGTTTGCCCCATGCAATGGGTTGGCTTTGCATTTCAGGAGTCCATTAGCTTTAACCTTCACCACCAAAAGTGATTTTTGTTCAGATCACTAGGGATAACCATGCCAGCATGCTGGGCTGTAAACTGAGAAATCTGAGGATAAGGTTCGCTGTAAAACAAAGATCTAGGTGGTGTTTCCCCACAAAAACCCTGGATGAGGTGATAAATTTTACCTTTTGGCAAATAAATCTCAGGTTGGTTTTCATTTAATTAGTAGAATGCACATTTTCCCTCTTCACATTAGAAATGGTTTATGCTTTTCCTGGTTATCTCTTAGGTGAGAGTCTATTATTAAAGTCTCTGTCTAATTCATAAGTGAAAACAACCACAGTTACTAGGAATTCTTGGAGTCTTTAGTTTTGAATGGATTGTCTAAAATTTTATCAGACATTTCTTTGGACACTCTATTACAAAGAGATGAGTTACGGAACAAAACAGGTAAGAACAATAAATTTTTATTTTTTTCTACAGTTACAAACCTCAGTTATTAATAATAATAATAATTTGGCAAGAACATTTAAAATTTGTTTTGATTATCAAGGCAAGTGACACATTTATTCAGATGAACAGCCACACATTTGAAAAGACTATTTATCTTATTTCTTCTTGTGTAAACCTATCAGAACTGAAAAATACCATACCAAGAATGACACCTCAGCTATGAAACCCAGCTGGAAAGATGGCATTTAATCACTAGTATTAGAGTCACATATGCATTGATGACCTTTTACCTTCAGAGATGAATTCATATAAACCACAGTGTTCAATCATGTCAAATGTAATTATCTACTGTTAGGACTTCAAATATACTTTAATCCTTGCATTTAACTTTTAGCACATGCTAAACCCCATATATACACATCTATTTTAACCTTTCTAAATACTAACTAACTTCCCCAAATGCTTTTTTAGGGGGAGGGGAAGAAGAAGCTAACAGGGGAGAGAGGGAGATGGGCTAAAAGAAAATTGCCTGTGTATACTTCTGTGATGTATAGCCCATTTAACAGAGGGGTTTATGAGCTGCAATTACCTGGACCTCTCATGAGAGATATTTTTCTTTCATTCTAGCCACCTCCGTCAAAAAAGAAATGTGTGTGGCACACTTGTAGTCTTATCACTACCCACTAAACCAGGTAGGAAGATGCTATCATCATTTTTCATAAATCTTTATAGTCTACAGTACTTTTTAAAAGGTTTCCTGTAGAATTGTATGAAAAATTTTGTAGTACATATTAATTTACATCTATTAACTGTGATGAAATTTGCCTAGCCTCATGGCACAAAGTGGACTGGATATTTAGCTACAGAACAAATTCAGTGCAAAGAAGCATTGGAATTCTTCCAACAAAACCCAACCCTTCTGGAGTCAGAGGTTTTTCTAGTCTCTAATGGTCATTTGTCCCTATCAGGGCCTTAGAAACAGTACGTCTGAGAAAATATATTTTACTGGCATGTATCTGAAGGGACTATTTTGTCCTGCAGTTACTTAACTTATGAAAAAAAAATAATCAAAAAATCAACCAAACAACAGCAACAAAAAAACCCCCAACAAACAAACCCACCAAATTTCACAAAACCACTAAATCAAAAAAATTGACTACTACTCTTGTGAAAAAGACATCTTAATGGCAACCAACAAAGTCAATAGTATGGTAGTAACCTTAGATGGCTTAAGGGAAGGAAAAGTGTAAGCAGAAAGGTTTGTAAATTATTGAACTAAGAACAAGGGGTGCTGTATAAAAATAATAGGCAAAACAGAACAAATAACTATGAGAGTTCCCAATGGATTGTCTCAGTCAGCTTTGTGAGAACAGATCTCAGATACTCAGTATGTGATCANGGGTTGAGCACTGCAATAAGGGTTCTCACACGATTGAAGGTGAGGGAAGCAATGCCAACGTTTATTAGGAGGGTAACAACTTATATAAGGTTGGATCAGGGGTGGAGCTTGGGCTAGGGAGGAGCATGGGATTGACAACTAGGGAGGCAAGGTGATTGGGCAGCTGGGTCAGGAAAGGAGGAGTTGAGGTATCACCGAGGGAAAGGACCAATTACAGCTACCTCTGCACTGCACCAAATTCTAACCAATGGTGGGCAGAGGAGCGGGAAAACAGGGGAAAGGCGGGAAAACCTGAGGGAAGAAGAAGGGGACAACATGGTGGGCAAAATTTTAAAACAACAACTGGGGTACATGAAACTGCATAACAATATAACAATGAACTGGGGAGTAACTGGGGTACAACAGACGTATTCGGGGGGTGTCATAATAAGTATTGTTTGTCCAGTCTGGTATTTTTAAGTCCATTTAAGGGTTATAGATTTTTCTCCACGCTTCATAGCGTTCCCACTCCTCCTTATCGCCTCCAACATGATCACTCACAGATATGCTGTTCTAAATGTGCAATTTTTGGTGTGGTCATTTTATCAATTAGAAGCAGATATAATAGAAGTCCAGATTATCTACATTAGTTTGGGTACTGATACTACCATAGAAGATTAGAGGCAGATGCAGCTGCAAATCTCAGACTACAAGTGAGGTAAATGTTAATGCAGTTAGCTTGGTCTGCAAAGAAGGCTGTTTCATATTAGGTTCTGCTATTTGCTCAACATCAGACTAGGCAGTCTATAGCTAGTTCAGTATCACTGGAAAAAGAAATGTAAACCTCCCCGTGGGGTGCTCATACTAAGTGTTTAGTCCTTTAGGCAGTATCTCTTTCAAGCAGAATTTATTGTGATACTTCCACTTTCTGGGGAAGGTTGGCAATTTAGGTAAATTTCATTGAGAAATATCCAGTATTTTTAAAGCTCACGAAGTCTCAGCTTGGAAGGAGAAAGAGCTAAACAGATCTTTTAATCAGAAATGTCATTCCTGTCCAGACTGATAATTCATTTAACTGAGAAGGCTTGGAGTCAACTCTGTGGGTAGGGTGGCATTATAATCCTCCCTTCCTGCCTCCCTCCCTCCTTTCCTTCCTTCCTTCCTTCTTCCTGCTTTGGCTGTTCACTTCCCTTCAGCAAAACTTCACACAGGTGTGAACTTCACTAAGGATACAGCACTCTCTGCTGAGTTTATAAGGAGTAATAATTTCATATCAGATATAGAATCAGCTTTAAGAAGAGCACAGATGACAGCTGCACCAGCTCCTTTCATGTAGACGTCAAAAAGTCTTTTGTACCAGAAGAAGTTTACAAGCTGTTCCTAATACAGTTGAGCCTTCACTAGAAAATCAGAGCTGAAAGGACCTATGCCCTATAGACAATTTCACAAACCAAGTTCCTTCAACCATATCCACAACACAAATAACGATAATTTGATAAGATAGCCATGGAATGTGTTTAGGACACTCTAGACAAATAAGTTAATTTCTAACACATATTTCAGTTACATATGTGCTCCATTACATTGATAAAATCATTACTAACCAGTTACATAACATAAGCTAAGGAAATATGACAGGATGAAATTACGTGATTAATAAATCTCCTTAGAGCAAGATTTGCTTTAGAGAGGGGAAAACAACCACCCATGTTTTCCTGTCTCATGTTGCAACGAAAAACATAAAATCAGTTACCTAATATGCTTGGTCTGAAGAAAGTGAACGCTATGGGTTTTGCAATGTTTCAAATGCAGCCATCAATAAGAACAATGTTGAGGGCTATAATGGATCAGTTTACAAGGCTACAGTCATAGGTCTCCTGGAAATCCATTTTGACTTAATCAGCTTTCCAATTTTGCAGGTAAAATACAGCACTTCTGGATCATATCCAAGAATGAGGACACAGTAGTAAAACGATTGAATACATTTCGCATAGTCTTCACAATTTTTAAATCAAGGTGCTATTTTAGCAAACATTAACACTTGGTTTCCCCCTTTTTCGGTATTGTAATGAATACTGTGCTCTCCCTACTTAAAAGTAGCTCATGATATCCATGTCTCTGTGAATATTCTGCAGCAGGTAAGTATGTGAAATATTCCTATGTGACACCGCTACTGTTTGCTGAAATTACATTCTGCTGCATCAAAAAGACATTTCACAAGGTACAATATTATTGGATGTCTTTCAGCATTTTTTGAAAAGGAAAAACATTCCCCAGTGTAGCACTTACCTTCTCTTTCTTCAGCTCAACTACCATGTTCCAGTGCTTGACCATGTTTCAGCTGATTAACTTGAGTATGAGAAGCTGCAGCTGGGACAACCACTGAGCAGTACACACTAGTACACAGCAGTTGTACTAGTATGTCACAGAGAGACTTCTCTGCATTTCTGGCAAAGTCTACAGAGAACTTTCTGCACGTTAAGCCTAACTATGTATTTTAGTTTACCTTTAAAGTTTTTGTACAGTAGAGAAAACTGTGAGAACAGAGATAAAATTTGTGTATTTCTGCATTTGTTATGTCAAAGCATTGCTTTGGTTAGCCACTAGAAGGACTCCTTTTCTTGGTCTTGGGCACCTCCTCTGGGAGAATCAGAGGAGGCTCAGTATGATTCATCTGTGTGTCTTCCTCTTGCCCCTACATGTTTCTACCCTGCCTTTGGAAAACGTTATTAGGAAAAAAGCTAGGTTGTAGAACTATTATATTTACAGTCTTCCCCAAACAAGCTGCATGACCTTTATATGAGGAGCTGCTTGTGTTTTTCACAGTTGTAGATCTATGTGATCCCCTACTAAACACCTCCTTTTCACAGAAAATAGGGGAGTATCTGGACAAAGAACCTCTAGTTTGAAGTTCCTGTCTTTTTTATTTTATCACATTTGAGTGTAAGTTAGCAGCTCTACCTGCAGTCATACAGGGATTTGGATTAGATACTGCTACTATTAGACACATTGACTACACTGTAGCTATGTAGGTAGAGTAATCAATTAAATTACTAGCAAGACATCCAGATGATACAGTGGAAACTGCTTTGTCAAATTTACAGGAACTTAATTAGCCTCGATTCTCCAATTGCTGAAGTTCTCTAAATGAAGAAGAGTTGCTGGCTATATAGCCTTACTGCTTTTTGTGAAATGTCAATAACACCATCATAATGCATTTTTTTAAAGTAATCATGATATCATGGACAGGCCAATAGTCCATTTCCAATATCCCCTTCTACAGGCAAATTGCTCTACTTTCTAGAGGGGTTGAATCCTGTCTCTAGAAATCTCAGTGTCTCATAACACAGTGTCTTTGAATATATTTTTGAGTTGGGTTTTGCTTCTGTTTATGCAAAAAAATTTCCCTCTATAATTACTGCTTTTACATTTTTGCTATGGACAAGTGGAAATCTTGACTGTTTCCTCTTTCTTCATTTCATTGGATTGCTTGGTCTTAGATGGTTCATACTATGGGTTGCTTCCTTTCTTCTACCATTCTGTTTTTCCCCACCAAATAATGCCCTCTCAGCTGCTTATTGAATCAAAGGAACCTTGGATATAGATAATGGTCCTGTTACCGTTTCATTTCATGTTCCAGTTTCATATTGCAGATATTCTGGGGAAAATGCCATAAAGAGAGGGGTGAGAACTGAAATGCTTTCTCTCTGCTGAGGCTTGTTTTAATCACGAGAGCGAGCCAACTCCCGACATTTTGAATATGGCTTAGAGCCCATAACTCAAAGGACTGAAGAGCAGAAGAGACCACCAGTATTTCTCATGCTACCCCTCGTCCTCTAATAGAACTTTTTTTTTTGTTACAGTGAGCTACCAGGCAGTGTAGACACAGTCACTGGCACATTCAGTGAGTCCTGATGTCAGGGGTAACTTCCTTGGCCCTTGCAAGTTCTGGAAGAGGCTTTAGTTTGAGTTCTCATCCTTCTTTTGTTCTTCACTTTAATACGGTGATTAAACCCACAGTTTAGAAGTGTCAGCCAAAAGGAAGGTTAAGATAAAGTGTTGATAGTCATGTTTCCCTTGGGATAGAGAAGTGTTCTGAGAGAGCTCTTTTTCCTCCACTCCACTATTTCCCTTTATTTCCATTAATTTGACAAAAAAACAGTTCTACCTTCTCAATGTCAAAACACGGTAAGTTCAGTGAAGATACAAAGTAAGTAAATTAGAAACAAATGCATGGAAACAAATTAATTGGAAAAAAAAAAAGAGGCTGCTATATTTTTATTGTTTAACATTGTTTTAATATTAAAAAATTAGAAGCAAATCAATTTTCCATATGGCCCATGGAGTGCCTATGTAGTGGTTTTGGTGTCTAAATTTATCTAGATTAAAAAAAAAAAAAGGTGGATTTCTGTATGGATGATCAGTATCTAGAGGTAGCAAGAAAGCAGTAAATTTCAAGTATTCTCTGATTGTTAAAGATACGCGTGAATTTTAATGTGGTAGAAAATAATTTCATTTTGTCTTACTATGAATTTTCTCACAATATTTTTCTAGTTTGGCTTCTGCTTTTTTGGAATATATGCAATATGAGCTTGATTCTGGGCAGAGGTTTCTTTGGTTTAACTATAGCATTCTTTAGAAAGACATCTAATCCAAATGAGGAATGAATATCTCAGCTTTTTCTGAGCTTTATTTGTAGAAGGTAAATGCCAAGCTTCGCAGAAGTCAGACTACATTTTGAAATTAATCCTGTTCCAAGGCAATGAATTTTCACCTGAATACATTCAATGAAACCTCCATTTATGTATATCTTTGCAACATGGAAATTCTACCAAGATTAATCCCACTGAAGTTCCAGTAAAATGTAAATCCTAATTCACTTGTGAGGTTGAAAGGAGTTTAAGTTACAGTACAATAGTTCATACCTCACCAACTTTTAAAAATTTTTTTTAAATTTATTTTCATGGCTGAATTTAGGTCCATCATGCTGCATTTATCCTATTTTCCAATGGTAAAAAGTTGCTCATGAATTTTTGCCTGTATTTTGTGGAGGCTGGAATTCTTCTCAGGATATGCCTGAAGCACATATTCTACATTAATCCAAATAAAATTAAATGTATCCTTAAAATTAAGCTGGTGCTTATTCTTTGCTTAATAAAAATGAATTAAGCATGCGTTAAATATTTATTGGGATTGAAGTCTGCTTGCTGAGTTAGAGGATAGACTTTTCGGATTAGTTTTTAACAGTCCTCTTCATACAAACACAGATGGAGCATTCAAATGTCCTGATTGCTCACATGTTCTCATGATCTGTAGCCAGGATCTGATATGGATTTTTTTCAGTTCAGTCAGAACAGGACTTCATGTGGAAAGCAGCAGATGGAATGAAGGGAGGGAATCCAAGTTTTTAATCCTTTTTTATTTTTTTTCTTTTCTGAACAGATGTTGTTGAGATGATCAAGCTACAGAGCCACAAATCCAACCAAAAAGTGGGTAAAGTAGTATATACAAACATATGCTGATATTTGGTATATGGTTAATCAGGCAGGCTACAGTCACCTGCTGCTGACATCAATATCCACCTTGTACATGATGGAGATGACAGGATTTTTAAGGTTACTGTAGAAAAATTTGATTTTATGTGCTGTTCTGATTTCTCATTCAGTCAAGAGAAAAGCTAACCACAACACTTAAAATTACTTCAATACCAGTTAAATGGTTCAGCTCAGGACCACGAAGCCAGTGAACAACCACCAAAAAGTATATGGAAGGAAATTTTACTAAAAGGATGAGAAGGTTACAGCATATGGCTCAGGTTCACAGATTTCAGTTTGGGGCTATAATCTCACTGACGACTCTCAGGTGGGATACTAAATTAATGGAAGAGTAATTTTATGGGATAGGATTTGCTGTTGAGTTAAGGAGCAATAATTTTCTGACTATTAATTTTCAGCAGAAGATAAAGCTATTAAATTAGAATTGCAGGATATGCTGATCTCGCCATGGTGGTCATGATGAAGTAATTCTGATTTTGTCAGTGATATATTTATTAATGTCTCTACATCTTTAAAAAGAAAAATCAAGACTTTGATGACAATTCCTTCAAAGTAAAGTATAAATGAGACATGGCTAATTTTTTATGTTTTGTAAAACTCCCCAGTTAAATTAAATATATGCAGAAGTTTGAAAAAGTTACCAATTATAGCTTATTAAAGCTTGTTCTACCTAGTAACTTCCCTGTTGGAATTCAGTAATTATGAACGAAGGGGATCCCAACAGGCACCTGTTTTACACTTTAAAGCTCGGAATTACTGCTCTACAGTAACATGTTGTGTTATGTAACATCAGTCAAAGGAAGAATTATACAGTGATATTTCTGTTCTCTTGTCTGGGAAGACCAGAAATGGAATTCAGGTTGGGTGGGACAGGTTGTTTTTACTGTACAAACACCAATGACTGCAATATCTATGGGCCTAAAGAAACAACATAATATGCAGAATACTTACACAGAATCGATATTCACCCTTTTTTTAAAAAATGCTTCTAGATCCTTAGAATTAAAAGTTTAACTGCAAACTATTACATTATATGTACTAAAAAGATTCCGGTACCACTTATGGACTGACCATATGGAATAAAATTTCCTTAATTTTTGAGGTACAAACAGACTACAGTAAAAGAAAATACCAACATAAAAGATGTAAAAGTTTGAGGTTTTTTTAAATACAGGAGGAATAAAATCTAAGGAAACTCACCATGAATACTGAAGGGTCTATGATTCATTAATTTTTGTTCCTGACAAAACGCCCTTAAATCTAAAACAGTTAAAGACCAGAAATGCCTAGAAAATATTTTTGTGAGGAAGATCAAAATTCTCTGATTTGACATATTTCAAGTTTCTTGTTTTTATGGAGTTCGATATTTTATCAAGATTTTGGAGTACCTCCTGTATACTCATTAGGTTTTTAAATGCTGAATACAATAATTCATTTTGTAAAACTGTCATAAGCCCTACATACTATAGGTTTCTTTAGACGAAGTAAAAGACATTGCTTCTACCATGTCATACATGTAGTTGTGAATTTCACCAAAATCTGTCTACATTTCTAGCATTTTCTAAAGAGACACTTGTCCTTGTACTGACAAAAGAGACAAAGAGGAACATTTGACAAGATAAACATTTTATGGAAATTATGGTAGCCAGGAAAATAAATTTTAAGCATTTATTGAAGCCAAATCTTCAATTTCTGCATTTTAAAAATAGATAGCAACGCTCTCTGTAGAGAAATTGTCAAAAAAAAAAAAAGGAGGTAAGAATGGAAAAGTAAGGATAGCCTACAAAAAGCTATTTGGATACAAAGGAGTTAAGGCCATAGAGCTGAAGCATAGAGACAGGAAGCATTAATTTCATAAGAATGAAATAATCAGAAGGAAACGAAAGGAACAAGATGTAAAACATTTTGGTTAACTTCTAAGATCATATAAGCTTGTAAACCTCCTAGCCAGCTATCACCACGTCAGAAAGGATAATGAGAGAATTATAGAATAATGGAGGTTTTAAGTCATCTCATTCAATCTCCAAGAAAAAACATAATAAAAAAGCACAGAAAGTACAAAAAAATCCTTGCAAAAAGGTGGGGAAAAAAATAAAAAGACAACACAATACAAGGGGAATAGATGGACAAGTACAGGATGAGGAAATGGATAAACATGTTGATAGCAATAACTATCAAAAACAAGGTAATGGGATAAAAGCCAATCTAGAACAGATTTCTGGTTAAGATCTAAACAGTAAGTCATTCAAGTGGAAACAGAACCAGAAGCTTCCAATGCAATTACAATAAACTGCCTAAATAGTTTCATAATATTCCCAGAAAGCATTATGGTGTGCAGAGAACAAGACTGGACTCACTTCACAGGGAGATGCTGCTTTAATTTAGCATTTATCAAGAGGACAAATCATAAACGTTCCAGACAATTTTCCAAAGGTACTGTGCAGAATACTTGGTGTTAATGGGATTTTTGTGCTCTAGTTTTGACGAAGAAAGTAAAAGATGAAAAACAATCACAAAACCAAAATAAAATTTCATTTCACTTTTAATCCATCTCCAGTCAAGTGGATGTTCATAGGCATTAATCATATGCTGGTAAACCAAACAGTTCTGGTTTGAAATCTTCCATGGACTTCAGCAGCAGTGTTGCCTCCTTTTTAAGATCTGGATTTAAATTTTCATCTGGAATCATAACCACTTGCATTCCTGCTGCCAGGGCTCCTTTGACTCCAAGTGGTGCATCTTCAAACACAAGACACTGAGAAGCAAGGGGGTCAGGGGAAAAAAATAAAGAATAATGTTACTATGAACTTTAAATAGTTTGTTTTAAAAGAGGGAATGATCCCAAATGAAACTTAGTAGAAAAACTGAATTCCATTACTAGGTTAGACACTCCTAATCAGAACAAGGGCAAATGTCTCAATTCAAACATCTGCATGGTAATTAACCTTTAATTAATTTAAATTCAAAAAACATCAACAGACATACTTAAATCCCAGAAACTTGTTATCCAGATGTTCCTAAGTGCTTTGTTTTTTATAGGGATGAGTTTAATCAGAAGCTTAAAGTTAAGCAACTGCTTAAATACCTTTATAAGCAGGCAATTTAACTTTTCCAAACCAACTTTACAAAATGGCAAAAGCAGTGCTTTCACTTACAGGTGTGGCATTTCCTACATACACAAGATGGGGAAAGCTACTACCTAGGTCAATAGTAAGACTTTGGATGAGTGGAGAGTAAGACAAAAATCACTTATCAGAGGAGTGCTGTCAAAGACATGCTCTATTTGCTTAATTCTTTCAAAGCAATGATGAAAAAGAAAATAAGCAATTAGATTGCAAGTTTAGTCAGGCAGAAGTTCCATGCCTCACAACAGTCACAATCATTAAAGACTGCAGTTTGGAAGCAAAGTTTTTAAAAATAATCATACATTATTTATGTAGATTTTGTATTTTAAATTCAGAATATTGAATAATAAATATATAAGATAAATATATTACAATCATATGTTCTGAAATTTTATAAAATAAAAGATAATACTTCTGGAGTTCATTCCAGAATTTATATAATGAAGCATCTCTTCTTGCCATTGCATAGTATTCAGTTTGAATTTTTGGTTATGGACAATCCAAAGCAGCTTTTGGCATTCATCAATCCAAAAAATTATGACCTATACTGACACATGGTCTCTGCAATTCATACTGCATTTATTATCAATATTATTAGCACTGCTACTGCTACTAATGCCAAAATCACTGCCACAAGTAATTTCAGTAATTGAAAACAGGTGTTGGGATGGTTAGGGCAATTTTCCCCACATTTAGTAATCATAAGGCAGTGCAACTCTGCCCTACCACAGAGAAGAGGGGACCGAGGGGAGATCTCATAGCAGTCCACAGCTTCCTCATGTGAGGAAGTGCTGGCACTGATCTCTTCTCTGTGGTGACCAGTGACAGGACCTGAGGGAATGGCCCAAAGTTGTGTCAGGGGAGGTTTAGGTTGGATATTAGAAAAAGGTTCTTCATCCAGAGGGTGGTTGGGCACTGGAACAGGCTCCCCAGGGAAGTGGTCACGGCACCAAGCCTTACAGCATTTGGACAGTGCTCTCAGGAACATTATGTGATTCCTGGGGCTGTCCTGTGCCGAGTCAGGAGTTAGACTTTGATGATCCTTGTGGGTTCCTTCCAACTCTGGATATTCTATGATCCTATGAACATACAAGAGCATACTGCATCTCTTAACTTCTCCAACATACAATTATTTCAATGCATAAAGTAAGGGATGCATAACGTTTGTCTGTTCTGGCTGTGCTTTAAGAGACTCAAGTTACAATTTGCAAAAACTTCATTATGTTCAAAGAAAACATTTTTGCCAGATGTATTAACTGTCTGCCCTATAATATATCCATCTATCAGAGCCTGTGGAAGAGGAAAAAGGAATGAAGAACCCTTTCCTTTGATTTCTTTTCTTTTTAAAATATTGATTCTTGCCTTTCAATGTGTCAGCAATCACTTGGAGTCTGTCAAGAGAAAAGTAAGATGTGCTTTCTACCTTGCATGTAATAAAGTAAAACTTAATTAATGATTTCTAGTGAGCCAAAGGAATCACACCAATCTCTTTTGTGCTCATTTCCTTCATAAAGTCACTGCATTCCAGTTTTAACAATGTGGTATTTTCAAATGTAGACCGTTATCTCTATTACTAACTGCAAGTATGTAACCAGTTGATTGTGGAAAGTTTGGTACAATTGCTTTTAGAAAGCAAGCATGGTTCTGCCTATAGGTTTTGTTCTTAACAATACCTTAGTTCATGACCTTAAGCACTCTGATGACAGTAAATGAAATTCTGACAGGCTTAGCTTTTTGAAAAGTAAGCTTAAATGTTGCACAGAAGAGCATTACCAAGGCCGTTATGAAACCTTTTCTGATCTAGCCCATACAAAGGAATGTACTTCACTGCTCTGCCTTGAAAGACCTGATTGACTTCCATGATGTCACTAAGCTTACCATAGGAGAGGAACCGATGATTATAGAAGGCAATATGCATAATGAAAAGCTTAACTAATTCCCTGGAAGTAGAAACAATTAAAACTCTTAATTACCAAAGAAGCCAGGCAAACAACCCATAATTACAGTGGCTTGAATGTTACAGGAAATAAGTGTATTAGGTCTTCCTGGAGTCTTTCTTGCTACTGACACTTATTGTCAGTAGCACAGCAGCATTTCTAATGCATAATGAAAGGTTTACAGAAGTTCACACACAAAATGGATTTATTAATACATAGAGATGTTATAAACTCTTCACTGTCCTGGCCCACCCACACACTAAATTTAGAGACATGAAAGCAGCCAAGTTCTTTCCCATTTTGCATAAGTATTGCAACATCAGCATCACTCCAACAGAGAGACAGATGAGATTTATACAGACTTCAGCTGAGATTCTGGCTGCTTCTCTGCATTATTGCCAAAACTTGTGTCACTGATCAATATTACTGCTATGAGATCTCTCAAAAGGTCATACCAATATAGGACAGTTCTCACTTTGAAATGAACTAAATGCTTAAAAAAGTAAAGCAGTAAAGTATATTAATTTATATTTCACTCTATCAATCTAGAAAAAAGAAAAATTATTCACTTAACGAAAGGAAGAAATAATAAGATCACTGCAGCATCTCATTACCTCATTTTCCTGCATGAAAGTTAAGAATATAAGAAGAGTTTTAGTTAGGCTTTTGGTATGTACAGCAGGCACTCTCTAATCTATATACTGCAAATGTCTAGATGGAATATTTGTGTTACTAACAGGGATATCCATAAATGTTATTGCTGTAAGCGATAGCCAAGAAGCCTGGAAGGACAAAACATTAAAATGAGTTTTGAAATTAAGATTTTGGAAAACCTGTGAAGATAACATATATATATGCATAGGGATTGCTTAGCAAACAAATATCCTTGACCACATATGACAGCACTGTATCAGCTCTAAAACAGAATGAAGGATGAAATAATATGATGATAAATAAAGATGCCATAATTTATACACACGGAACTCATCTCCAAATTAAACACTACCATCTATTGCTCTATAAAGAAAGAACAAAGAGAAATATTTTATCATCTGTCCTCAAATGACACAGAAACATTTGGTATCATAATGTGACATGTTTGAGGCTTCTTATGGATTGCATATTATACTCTGTAACTTCTTTATTTATCACTGATCTTTTTCCCCTTCATGATGAAACCCACAGCTCAAAAGCATGATGGGTTATTTGTAAAATTTGCACTCTAGAAACATTTGGTAACCTTATACATTACTTTACTTATACATGCACAATGCAGTCTTCCATAAGGACTAGATCAAATTCCATAATATCACTTAAAAAAGCCCCAAAACAGGCTGCAGAAAGAAATTCACCAAGTACAGCCAAACACATGGATTTCAGAATGACACTGTTAATTTCCGTTAACCAGAAGGTGCCCAGGACTTTCATTTCTATAAATAATTTGTTGACTTTTCACTGCCAGAAGTATTTTTACTCTTCTCTTTGTGAAAAACTAGCCTATACTCTGTGGTCAAAATTCAAAACTAATTATTATCTAAGAAATAAATTATCACTCTGAAAGATACTATAACTGCCGTCATGGTTTGTGTTTTGTTCAACAGCTTTTACCTTTTTGCCCTTGCTCAATTTTTTTCAGATTTCCAAAATAATTCATTACTGACCAACTGTGTCAGTAGTGTGAGTGACCCAGAAATTTTCAAGAACCATAAGGTAATTCAGAATACTACACAGACCCATATATCCCATACAAAATGTTGAGATGCTGAAAAGATGCTGTTTGTCATTTATGCGAGGCAGTGGAAATTCACAAAAAGAGAGAGAAAACGTGACCCATTTACCACTAGAGTTACTTAAATATAATTGAATAAATCCACTTTAAGCAGCTGCAATATTTTCAGTTTTGGTCTCCTACTGTGTTAATTCTCTGATGAATTAACAAAAAACAATAATGAAATAACTTGATTAATGTTTCTCTCCTAATCTTTGGACTTGCATTCCTTTCAGAAGTAGTTGGGAAAAATCTCAATAATGAATACAATAATGAATTACACCTAATTTTATTTTAAGGACATATGCCAATTTGACTAGCCAGGGATAACAGAATCATATTAAATATGCTGTTAAGAAAGTCATGCAGCTTACAGCCCTATGACTTAGTTCCATTAAGGAAAATGAGGAGTAAGCCAAGATGTTTTTAAACGCTATAACAAAAGAACAAACAAGCTGGAAACTTAAAATCAAATGAATTAAGCACCAGTGTATCCAGAATACTAACTATCACCCACCGTTCTTTATGAGTCAATGATTCATATTAAGAACTGTTTGGAAATTATATGCACACATGCTTTTTAATTCAGATTTTTAATAACTAGCTACTAGGAGTATGTTGCAGACCAATATAAGAATCAAATTATTTACTATAAAACTTATAAAACAAAAAATAATTAGCATAATTTAAGAAAAGGAAGTTTGTTATATCTGCACATAATTAGATCACTCTGCATTTCTAGCTCTTGCAGAAATGACACTTTACATTTCAGCCCACACCAGCAGCTCCTCTCTCACAAACCAGTTCACAGAACATTATCTTAAGGAAGGCCAGAAGGAGTAAAATGGTTTTGATGGGGAAGAAGGAGAAGAAATTTCAAATTTCTTGCTTGTTTTCAAGACTCAATCAAGTGAAATAAAGTGCTTCTGTGAGTGACGGTTGGCCCCAGACACAGCGGCTCTGTGAGGCAGGGAGAAGGTCACATTTACATGCGGGGTTACTCTGATCATTCCGGATGGCTGGAGCACTCTTCACAGAGCACTATGTGTTTAGAGGACAGCACACTGGGAACTTTGTATGGCAACTTGTGTTACAGGCCTCAAGAAATTCCCAGGCATTTCTGAAACAGTGTCCAATTATCCCAGCAGCAGAAATCTAACTCAATCAACTGCAGCTTGGATTAGCCATAGAAGGGTATTGTTCTTTTACGGAGAACACAAGGCAAATACTCAAGATGTTCTCTACTGAGGCTACTCATACTGCGTAACGTGCTGGGGGTTTATGCCAGTTATCCCTAAAAGTGGTGTAAAAAGGAATTCTGTGCAATGAAATAATTTGAGCTGCCTTCCTTTCCACACAGAAGTATCTTTACCAAAGCCAGACTTCCTTGACATGTAATACACAACACATTCTAGCAATGCACCTTGCACACAGAGCTCAGAACCACAGGACAATATACACTAACAGGGATCTCTGGAGGCCCTTTGGAAACAGCCCTATCCAGTGCTGGTCCAGCCAAAGCAGGCTGCTTAAGTCCTTCATCAGGTTAGCTTTGAGTGTCTTGAAGTATGCAGATTCCACATACCTCCTGGGCAACCTGTTCCCATATTTCACCACCCCTATGATGAAAATGGTTTTCCAAGAATCTAGGAGGAGTTTCCTGTGTTCCAGCTTGTGCCTGTTGCCTACTGCACGATCGCTCTTCACCTTGGAGAAGAGGCTGGCCCCATCTCCTGAGCAAACACATCAGAGATATGAACCAAGTACATCCAAAGGAGGAACTGTTTTGATGTACCCAAATTCTAAGTCTCAAACTGAAACTGGAAGTAGGCACCATAAGTATGTCCTGAATAAAAGCAATGAACTTTTTGCCTCATGGCAAACCCGCAGGTGCAGTGCAGCAGGCAGGTACCCTGCCTGTTTGTATACACCACTACTGGCCTATAGTAGACTCATCTGGTTCTGCAGAAGACACCTGATTCTCACAGAACAATCTAATTTTTTTTAATTTATTTTGGCAATAGTTTGGTTTTGCTCTATACTGTCTCCTTAACCAGTGTTATTTTCCCACACAGAAAGATCGGCCTGCATACTGAAATTTACCTTAATCTGATGGAAACATCACTTAATCATTATATAATTTTTGACAGAAGTGTTAATAACAACCTACATATGCTTAAGACAGTAAAGAAAGAAAGGATGAGAAGAGGCATTCACCTTTAAACAGGTTTTCACTGGGAGTGCAAAAACATCACAGAAAATGCTTTTATTTTCTTTTTTATTTTTTTATTCAGTACAAGCTTCTCATTGAACTGTACACAACACAGTTTCACTGGTCTGGAGTGACTTGGTGAGATGTAGCTGTGTTATTCTTTAACTCTTCATGATCAGGAAGAAAAGAGGCTTTCTTTCAAAATTCAAAGCTGAAAGTTATCATAGAGAATATTTAAGATTATTTGCATAAAACTCCAAGCATGAAGCCAGAAACTAGCACCTTGAAGTACAACAAACAAAACACTAACAACATTCTAATAATATTTTTTTACATTTTTCAACTACAGAAAACAAGTACTTATATTAAGAACGGCAATTCTCTCTTCTCGCTATAGATTTTCTAAGAGGAAAATGGACAACAATGTACAAAACTAAGTTGGAAAAAATATTAGCTTCTAATGTTAAGAAAAATATAAATCATCCTTTTAGACAGTATTTGAATCATAGGGGTTCATCCCTTCAAACTACAGTCTTGTCCCTGGCATGCTAAAAGCCGACTGTATGTGCAAAACCACTAAATGTCTGTTTTGCAGTTTTGCAGAACCTGCTCTTTCAACACAAGCCCACCTGTGGACATGAGGTTATGTCACAATTCCATAATTTATTTTTGCAACCACAATCTAAAAATATCACATCTGAAATGAAATGCCTCATTACATCGATAATCAGATCTATTTAACTGCCCTCATGATTTCAAAAGATGATTTCTCAGCCTCTTATTTAGCAAAGCTGCTTTGACTGTGCAAGCAAACAGAGCTCAGAACTCAAAACTTCTTACATAATTTTCTCTAGCTGAGAAAACATTTCTGTGTGCTAAATAAACTATTTCTAAAGGATGTGAAATCTACCACCAAAAGTAAAAGCATTAATAATAAAACCCATATTCCTACATATACTATGTATAATATACCCCTTTTGAACTAACTATTATGAGAAATAATAAATTCAATAGACAACATTCTCCTAACCCTGAATGAGGGATTAAGTTTTAAGTGTATAGCAAGTTCTACTAGATCAATACAATTATTATCGGTTAAAAAAAAAAAAAAGAATATTAAGAGTAAGAGGAAAGTTTAAAAAAAAAGGAATATGTATTTTTTTAAGAGTTCCAGAAGAGAAATCGTCTTTTTCACAATAATCTCTAGCTTGTTTTTATCAGCTTGCTTTGTTTATTTTAGGGAAGCACTAATTACATTGGTATTTCAACCTATGAAAACAGCAAGATGGAAAGCCAGTGAATATCAAGCAGCTTTATATGTATCAATCATTAAAATAGACTGCACCTCTATAAAATTTATTTCCACTGTAAACTCCAAGTCCAGATATTTCTATATATAAGAAAAATATTACAGTCTTAAAATTCCCATGTAGAAAGTTATTTAAGTGTTAATCTCCTGTTGCAATATATTTCAACATGCTTTTGTCACAATTCCCCTAATACTATAATTTAGCTATTTAAAGTACTGCGTAGAAACACTTTTTTAAATGCATTGATGACCCAGAGTTATCAAGGTGTGCCTATTTTTCTATTAGAACAGCTCTGCTAGATAAAAGAATGCTAAAAGTCACTCCAACCAAAGGCTCTCAGTTCCTACTTTGACTCAGGCATGCTTACAGGAAGAGTATGCCCTTATTTTCCATGAAAGAAATAAGAAGTGTAAGATATAAACGAATGCTTCAGAGTAAACAATGAATAAAAATTAAAAAAAAAATGCTTATTTAACTCTGCATATGTGTCATGCAGACAAATACATGGTCTATCTGTAGTCTCTGTACAGATAGTCTCTCTCTCTGTGGCTTAAGGCTTATTCAATTTAAGATATATATGAGATTAGTAAATAACACAGTAACATTAGTTTGGGAATACCAGCCATAGTATCAGCAACTACACACTACACTTGGCACACAACTTCTATCATGAGTAACTTCTTCTGGGTACTCAGTTTTTCAAAGAAACTTCAAAGTTTCTTGTGCTGGGGAACTCAGAACTGGACACAGCATTTTCCAGGTATGGCCTCACCAGCGCTGAGCAGAGGGGCAGGATCGACTCCCTTGATCTGCTGCTGGCAACACTCCTCTTCATCAGCTGCCTTTGCTGCAACGGCACATTGCTGGTTCATGGTCAACTTGGTGTCCACCAGCCATTGTAATTACCTTTTTTTCTGAGCAAAGGAAATCAATTTACTTTTCTTTCCAGTTCAAAAGTGTGCAGCCACACTCACTGGTGCAGAGAGAGATGGTACTGTAATGAAACTTATAAATTTAAAGGTCTGAATAATAAATGTGCAAAAAATACTGACAAAACATATTGCTAAGTGACCATTAGAAAACCTATGATGAGAATATAAAACACTCCATTAGGAAGTGTCTCAAGTCACCCCAATACTGACATAAACACATTTCTTCACAGTTACATCAAAGACAAATTGCCTTCTCTACAAATGCTTGCAGTCAAATTACAGAGAAGTACCTGAATGAGAGTTAATGTGCTTATAACACACACTTATTTGAAGAACAAAACTAAGTTGTCCCTGCGGAAGCACAGTCCACCCCTCTTTTTTCTTCCTTTTAAAAACAAATTATTTGTATATATATTAGTAAGACTACCATGGCATACTGGAAAGAATGATTTTACATTGCTCTAAGCATCACAATACATGACCTGAAAGAAACCACCTCTAATATGGCAACACAGTCAATTAAGAAATAGACGCCAAGGTATTGCCAAGAATCTGGATAAATTGACAAGCAGCTGAGTGCTGTGAGCAGCATTTTGCTGATAACTTGGAAGTTTTAGCGCCCAGACAGTGTATAAGGATTCCCTAGGGAAACCAGACTGCAGCAGGTGTGTCAAGGTGACAAAGTATCACTGCCACACAATCCTTTGAATGATATGTTCTGGCTACCAGGTAAAATATGCTGTGACTACAAAAAATAAAGGAGGACAGGCTGTCAGATGAGAAGCAAAAGAGAATTTCAAAGCCCATGATTTATGACATGGGAAATATCTCAGGTGATTTTTTTTTCTCCTGTTTTATTTTTTAGAAGTTGTAGAGCTTTCTGTTATATTTCAAGTCTTTGCTAATTGATTCCAACTGCTTCTAGTGAGATACAGGTAGGATTCATTATTAAATAAACATAAATCAAATAGCAAACATGTCTAAAGATTGAGGACTGAAAATCTCATCCACACATAAAGATTGTCTTGGGGATTTATGTTCTGGGTCTGCAAATCTGTGGCTAAAAACTGCTGTTTCATAGTCTTCAAAGGTTTGTAAATTCTAGTCTTAGCAAGGAGAAAAGTGTAAGAACAGACACTAAAACTTCTCTTTTCTCCATTGACGCCGCATCTGCAGAAAAAACATTTCAATACTTTTAAAGCCATAGAAAACAGTCACCCCACAGATGATGGAAGTAGCAATTTAACAGGTAGTTCTACGGAATACCACTGGTTAAAACAGAAAGATACAATTACTTTCTAGAACTACTGTTACTATAAGCTCAACTAGATGAAGTTTTAACTTTGTTACCAAAAGAAACAGGAAGAAAATCTTACAAAATCAAGCGACCATTGTCGTTTTGAGCTCGTTCAGAGAGATAACTAGCACCTTGCATCTTGATGAAAAGATGTTGCTTATAACACTTAAAATGCTTTTCTGTATCAGATATTCTCGTGCTTAGCAGTGGTGGTGCTGCTGCCAGCCAAGGTTCTCTAGGCCATGTTTTCCTACTTCCCTGTCAACTAAAAAAGTTTTTCTCCCTGCTGTGGGTGCCTTCCTAACTACCCTCGTTGAAGAAAAGGAACACAGCTTAGGTAGACAGATCTTAACAAGAATCCTTCCTTCCAAATATTCTGTGGTTATGAAACAGCATAATACCACTAAGAACAAAGAGCATGTATGGAATGTAGCAGTTAAAATTGTGAAGTTTCTACAGAGAGGGATCTGTACATTTTCATATCTAGAAATACATAAGTATATGCACACACAAGTTAGTTTATGTGATAAAACTGCTAATCTTTGCATACAGGAAGGAAAAAAGCAGGAGCAGCAAGGACGGGTGGGGAATCTGCTCCCAGACCCACCACAGCAGTCCTCAGCCTTCTAGAAGCTCATGCCTGTGATGCCTGATGGGGCAGGAGGAGCCCCAGCAGCCCTGTGAGGACCCCTGGTGCCACAAGGCCAGACCCACACAGACGTGCCAGCAGGAGAGGCTCCATGGGTCATGGCACTCCATGGGAACATGGGACAGAAGGGGCTGGTGGGGTGTGAGGAGGGACCATCTATTTCTGGGCCTTGCCATTCCTACACTAGTCTGCACAGCCTGTCCTGTCTCCTCTAATTAAACTCCTTTTCTGATAGTTTTCCTAGGCAAGGGCTTACTATTGTGCATGTACATGTGAATGGAGGTCTCAGTGTCAGTCCTGCTGTGGGATCAGGGGACCCACGTGCCCACAGTGCAGCACCTGCAGTGATGGTGGGTGTGCAAGCATGGGTGTGAGGGCTAGCAAAGAGCATGCTGGACTAGCTGGTAAGCAGGAGAAGTGTTCTGGAAGCCAGGCATGTCCCTATGGGCAACAACACAGTCAGCACTGGCTCTTGGAACAACAGGCTAGCCAAAGGGTAGCCTTGGCCAGCTGCTGTACAGACCATGGCATCTGAGGCTGTCTGTGAGACCTGTCTGTGTGTGCACCACATGGGTGTGGATAAGAGGAGGGATATGAAGGGAGAAGGATCTGCTCCAAGGGCTAGAGTGGGGCTGTGACCTTGGGGGCTTGACTCCAATAACCAGGCAGACTGGGATCCAGAGCCAGCTGAGTACCTAAATCCAGTAGCTGAAAGGATCCTCATTGCAGGTTAAATATAGGGTAAATTTGTGTCACAAGTCTGTGCATGAAAGTGACATAACAGATGAACCCACAAGATCAACACAGGTTTGAAAACACAGATTTAAGCTCTTTAAAATTCATAAGCTTACTGATACTTGCAAAAGTCAACAGAAGGTTTGGCATTTTATTGTCTGCACCACGAACATGTGCACTTGTTGAAGAACCACAGCATTTTTAACATTTGCCAATTGAGGTGATTTTGGTTTATGATTTACACACCAAAAATAAACAAACAAACAAAAACCACTACAAAAAGGCCAAACCAACAAACTGTGTGGAAGACACATAGACAAAGGGTTTGCAAATAAAATGAGAGCCATGATCAACTGAAACAGTTTTGAACCCTTCACTGTATTTATAAAGAAATGCAAAAGGGTGGTTGGTTTGTTTGGTTTTGTCAGGCAACACAAGCTTTTAATATCTCTAGTCATTCAGACTTTCGACTGAGATTTATTAACCTGTCAAACAACAGCAATTTTACAACATATACAACTGCAGTTCATTTCGGAACACTTATTGCTCTGTAAACAGAAAATCCAGATTCTCCTTAAACAATCTGTCCCCTTTTCTTCCTCTTGAAGCAAGAAAGAAGGCATGGAAGTAAGAGAAAAAAGAACTATTTATGAACTTATTTACACAAATATATAAAAAGCATAAAGCTAGAAATTAATATAAACTTTTACAGTGGCTATCTCAACTAAAAAAAAATATTTGGTGCCAGTAACTTACATCAAACAAAATCAAATAGGGGAACAGAAATGAGAAACAGTTTTAATTGAAGGGGGTCACAATACTGGGATAGAGCCTCATCTAGTAGCCTGGAGAGGGGAGGCAGCCACAGCTTCATGCCCCCCGTCCAAACAGTAGCAAGGCTGAGTACATATCCCCCAGCAGGCACACGCACACTAACACATACACAAATATATATATATATATGTATATATATGCATGGCTAGCCACACAGATCAACACTGTTATACTCAGCATTCCCATGGACCCACAGGGTTGTTCAGCTGCCTGTTAACTAGTGCTCACACACTTGCTTTCACTTGGTCATCCACTGGCACTGCAGACGTGTGGGCCAGGCCCCTGTGACCTGTAGTCCCATGCTGGGGGCTGGCACTGGGTTTTGCCCAGTTGCCAGCACCCAGACCCTTGCTCCCTCCAGCCACTGGCACCACACACACATGGGTCTCTGCCTGGAGTCTTGGCCCCAGCTGCTGGCCACACACACACACAGACCCACAGAACAGATGCCCTTCAGCCAGCAAAAGAGTTAGAAGTGGAATTTGGCATTATAGGACACACTGCACTGGTAAGGAGCTGGACGTGGCCAGACAAATGTGTCTTACACATCTAGCATTTTTTAACCTCTTATCACTCTGCTTCCCTGTAATAAATCTTGACCAAACACCAAATCCTCTTCCTCTGCATCCCATACTGTGTACCATGTCTTCGGCAGCATCTCCCCTCAGTCCAAAATGGGATCCAAGGTTGATTCACCTTGATGGCTCTCCCTGGATAGCACTGGGAGGGTGTCCCTCCTTCTGGGTCCTTAATCTGGGCTTCTGTCTGCTTTCTGGACTCTGTGCTGCCCTGGCCTTATGGAGAAGTGCCTCTGATGGGATGATGGCTTCTGTGGTAGGTGTGGGAGCAGTCAGGCAGGGTGTGATTTGGGATCCTCCACCTGCTGTCACCTCTCTCATCTCTTTCATGGGTTGCAGACAAGCTTTTATCACACAACACAACATCTGCATCCTGTGGTGGATCTTCCTTAGGATCTATCCAATTCTATGCAAGTTTATGAATCACATGCTGCTTGATTCCTAACATGCAAGACCAGGAATCCAAGTAGTTTCTTTCACAGGTCTTTATAACTAGAGCCTGACATGCCATACACTACGCTAAATATAGAATCAATAGAAGGAAAAGCGATTCTCAAATCAGACATCCTATTTTTTCTTTCTTCTTGATGCTGCTATTATTCCAATGTTCAGTCTGATCCTAAAGCAATACACCACAGCATGTCACAAGCATTATTATGTCTTCATACTGCCGAGTAACTGAAATCCTTTTATTAAAATACAGCATTCTGTGATGGATTTCTTCATCCTTGGACTGACATTGGGCCTGAAGCTCTTACTAGTAATCACTTCACACAAAGCCAGATCACATACTCAACTCAGACAGAGAAGCTAAGGACTCAATTCACAGATTTTTAAAAATGGTGTGAAAGCTGATGAGACTGAATTGTTCCTGCAAAGAATATTTGCATTTCAAAATTTCTGAGTGAAACTACACTGAAGGCCTTTTCTGAATAATTGATTTATGGAACATTTAATTCACCCTTCATTAACACTGTATTATTAAAACAAAATCAGAGAAACAAGAACGTTACTTCACTAAATATTAATCATCTTAAAGAAAATTAAGGCTGTCATTTACTAACATCACAGTTGTAAAGAGGAGCTGTAAATAGGAAGATATCAGTAAAACAGTCTTACACCAGCCTACTCAAAGTCAACAATCATCCTTCAAGCATACTTGCTCTTCAACTGATTGCTAAGATGATAAGAAAAAAAAATATCAAGTGACAGGAGAAAGGGACAGCAATAAATTGTCCAAACACTTTAGAATTAATAGTTAATGCAATACTAGAAGATGAAACTCTGACATCAGTGTTTCTAAAGAAAACCTCTTTACTTTGAGAGACATGCCAAAGAGCACATTTGCAGCTGACTCCTTTCCACTATCTTTGTGAGATTTTAAATTTAGACATGTAGCATCCTAAATGTTCAAAGAGTTTCTGCTATAATGTTAGCCCTGTCACATCATCTACCAATCCTCTTGAGACAGAATGCTTAGCCTCAAAAAAAGTAAATGCTTTTACTATTTCAGTATATAGATCATTAACTTACGTACTGTTTCCTCATTCTTCATCTACAGTCCCTAAAAAATGCTTGAGAAAGCCATGAGGACAAATGGGCTACTGCACACTATTAACTCTTTATAATTTATAATAAAGCAATATAGATTACTTAAGGCAGTCACAAATTCAAGTTTTCATTTTCACCTTCAAGGCCCTATATTATCTTACCCACAATTACTGCATGTCTTGCTTTTATTTCCCTCTACTCCCTAGACATCTTCTATCCTTTGACTTAATTGCATTCTTTATCTCCTTCTCCCACTTTCAGCTGTATGTCTTATATCATGCTGACCTCCGTGCCTTGTACAATCTCCATGCCTACATTCTTCGTCCCTCTTCAGCAGTATCTTTAAAAATACACTCTTTCAGGAATCACTGGTACATGCTCTTCTTCCTTCTTTTCTTATTGCTGAGCTATTAACTGAAATTTGTCTTGCTTAAATCGCTTTTGCTTCTTGCTGGACCAGGGCAGCAGGGAACCCAGCTGAAAGCTAATGCAGAGCTGGCTGATTTGCTTTTTAATTCTATCAGGAATGACCTCTTTAACTCTTTAACTCTGAGGAAAACTGAGGGACAATATTTGCTTGTAATCTAAAGTAGGAACCTGGAATCTTGTTTAAAAAGCCACAATGTTCATTAAATAAATGCCAATCAGTGTATATGTAGTGATCACTTTCTACAAGCTGTGTCTGTACTTCTTATAGTCTTAGATGTTTATATATATTTCATAGTGCTCCAACAGTTGTCCAGAGCAGGCTCCATGTCTATGACCCAGCATACATGAATATGATGCTTTTTACCCCCTCTTGGTTTAATGTGTACTTAAATATAAATATGATGACCACACTAAGCAGCAATGGCACATAAACATCAGGGATCTCGGGAGCATTCCCAGGTCTAGTAATCGTCACAGTATGGTAGAGTTATAACATTATTCCTGACTTCTAGAACACCTGACTGCAGGAGTTCCACCTTCCCAAACTTCAAACACCTACTCTAAAGAGTATAACTATTCATAGAAGTTATCCTATGATCATATTACTAGTTATTACTATAATTACGAATATTACTATCTTCTGATGAACATCTTAAAGTAACTGCAAAAATTTTTTGCTGAAATTTAAGGGAAAAAAATCTCAATGAAAATTTTTAGCCTGGAAAGATAAAAACTCACAACTGAAATCAGTCTTCAAATGATATATGATTCCTAATCTTAAAACTGCAAATGCCTTCTACCTAAGATACATGATTGTTCTTCGTAAAATGAAAGGTTCTGTTGTAATTCTTTTGGGATAACTGCATTATTGAAAGTGAAAAGCAGTAGGATATGTTACATACCATTATGCTTTTTGCCCATGGCACTTTTTTGGATCAGTAATATTTTGAGTCTGTAATAGTTTTAGGCTGCAACCTCTAATGTCTCCAGTCTGAGCTACAGGATGCAATAATATGTTCTGGAGACAGCAACAGAATCACTGTGACCAGGTATCTGTTCAAGAGAAAGAGGACAATTTCCTAATGGAGGAAAACATGTTCTGTAACACAAGATAACTTTAGTAATGGGCAAAATCTCATCAACTAGTCTTTGGTAGTCAGCAAGACCTTGAAGCCTTGAAGCAACTGAACTATGAATTGAAGGAGTTACTAACAACAAAACCATTTCCATTACTGCGCCAGTATTTTAGAAAATAGTTGCAGATCTATTTTAAAATAATTCTGGTTCTATTCAGGGAAGTATTGACTAATAATCTTTATCTCTATACTTGTTAAAATCTGCTAATGACACAAAATTATGTAGGTCATCTGGGATAACATCTCTAAGAAGCTTGGAGTGACAAGGTAGTTTACTGGGCAGTCAAGTGTCAAATGAAATAAAATGGTCAAGAAATGTAGGCAGTACACATTAACTAGAAAAAAAAAAAGACATCTACATTTTCTAACGTTTCGTTTAAGTACTGGACATCACTGTAGACAGCTCAGTGAAAACTCAGAGCTTGGGTGGATATATTGTTTATATTCACAGATATATATAAAGTGGTCTCATCTGGAATGTTCTAGAACATTACACTATACACTACATGCTGCAGACATTATTTTATGTTAACATGTTTTTGGTAGGAAGGGTCTGAAGAAATGCAATCAGAACACTTATGAGAAGACAAAAAAACAAAACCAACCACACCACCACCCCCTCCAGCCCCCACAAAAACTCTAAAACACAACCCTTTCAGATGGTGAGGTTCTGAACAGACTGTTTTAGAGTTTTATTTATGGAGCAAAAAATAAAAAAAGATGTGACAAGCAGTACTTAAAACACTGAGTGGCAGATCAATTACTTCTTATCTTTCTCACTCACAACATATAAAAATCTGACATTGGAACATATGCAAAAGATTCACAGAACTCATTGTCCCAGGCACACCTCAGTATCAAGAAAACCCACAAATACTGTGAAGGGGTTACTATAGCTTTGTTCTGTTTTGGTTTTGTATAAAAGAGCCTTCAACTACTTAATATGGGGGTAACTGAATTTAAGTGGAAAAATTAACCCCCTCTAGCTAAAAGGCGATTATTAAGCCTCTGGTATTAGCTGTCATCAGAGACGGTACTGAATAAGATGGACACTGAATCTGAGCATGAACAGCAATTCCTATATTCAGTACCAGTTAGACAAAAATGAGAAACTTTTTTTTATGGAATAGGAGGGCAGCATTTCTACCATAGCTTGGAATTGTATTCTACTTTAAATCAGAATCACTTCAGTATTACTGAAGCTTAACTTGAATCATTTCCTTCTTGGCTTTGAATCATGCTATTATTCTAAGATAAAAAGATGCTGGAATGGAAATGTTAAGCATCCCTTTTTAGCAGACAGGTCTCTATGTCTTCAGCTCTTGTATATACTACAAGGTCTTTTATTTTTCTAACATCTACCAAAATAATAATAATTAAAAAAAAAATCTCCAATATTGCTTTATGGAGTACACTTTGTAATCATCTTATCAGTCCATTTATTTTGTGATACAGCAATCAGACTGAGCAAAATGCTTTGCCTTGATAGATTATAAATAATTTGCCAGTGCTAATTGATGGTTCTGTATGTAGGTATTCTGCAACTGTGCCAAATAGACAGACTCTTAAAAATTCTTTTATCACATAACAGATTAAGCAGAACCCTACCACATATACTAGGTCTCTGAAAATTACCTACAATCACATATTCAAAAAAATCAAGTAATTTAAACAAACAAACAAAAAACTGAAAAAAAAGCAAAAAAGAACTCACTCTCCCCTAGCCTTAGTGCATTAAAACAAGACATAGTTGACCTCAGTCTTTCAAAGGTTTCCAGAGGTCTCCTCATGACAATACTTTACAAAGAAGCAACCAAAAAATACTACCAACAATGCAATTCCTTGTTTCAGTCTTCATTCTTTGTCCTGAAACTGTTGAAAAGCATTGTTACAACAAGCTCGGGGGTGATTACAAAGGTAACTTCACATACAGAGAGGATCAGTGCACTAGATCTAATTGAAAGACGATTTATTCATACTTGCTATAACCCAAAAGATATTAAAAACATTTTTGTGAAAACTCTTGTTAATTAAAATCTAATTATTCAATGACTGCTGTTTTGCATCTTCAAGAAAACGCTCAAGGTCTTGAAAGAAAAGATAACTCAGTGAACAATTTATCATAAAATAAGGATTTTCCCCCTCTTTTTTCTACTTACCATGCATAATTAATATGTGATAATACCCATAATGAGTTCCCTAAAACAATTAGCAACGCATCTCCAGTGACCTCCTAATCTGAATATAATGCTTTTTGAATTTGGAGGTGTACTAGTCTCTTTGCGCTTACACACTCACCTCACGTAGAAGCAAAGAAGGCTGCAGAGCATAATTTATTATTCTGCATCACATTTCATCAAGTCCCTTAGCAGCTACTTGATACATTATCAAGACAAATGCAAGGAAAAAAAATTATTCTTGCCTCTCCACCCCCCAAGTAGGGTACCCCAAAGACTAAGTACCAATTATAATCCTTCTTTCCTCTTCCAATCAGATACATTAAGTGAAAGCAAACCTTGACCAGGTTACTTTTTGCATGGAATTTCAATGACTTTTTTCATCTCTGTAAGACAAATACATCCATAAATAAACATGCACTGCAGTAACATGGGCAACGTCTAGAACACTTAAAAGCTAAATTACTTTCACGTCATCCAACATAGAATTTTTCTTCCACAAATGTATAATAAAGACTACCAGCACGGGGGGTGTACTTTGAGAGGGTGGGTGTGTGCATGTGTGGACACACAAGCACACATGCCTCAGGAGAAGACGAAGGAAGAAAAACAACCCTATGAACTAAGAGCATGATAATTGAAAAAAACCCTGAAAACAATCAATTTCCTTCCTTTAATTATCTTGTAAATATAAAATAGTGGCCTATTATAGACTTATGGAAAAGATCACTGTGTATAGTAGTGTAGAGGACCAGATCTAAGCATGTTTTGTCTCCAACATTCTGAGTATTGCTGCAGCAAAGGTGATCGAAGGAGAAGGTCCCATGGAGGTGGGGCAGTGCTGTTCTGAGCCAACTTCCTGCTCCTCCTTGAGACTGGTGCTCAGTGCCCACCTTCACCTTACTTCCTGGAAAAAGCCTGGCTGTGCACACCTGATTCATTCATTCATGGCTAGGCTTCGCGAACGAAGATTTGGGAAGGCTCTATCCACATTTATTACAGGCACGCTGGTGGCTTATGAGGCCAATACGAGACAGACATATCCAATTGCAAAAGGCACAGCAGAAAGACTCCTTAGATGGTGTATTCCGCAAGACACGGCTCTTTCTGCAGTTTCTTGTCTTTTCTCCTCGAGAGTGATCCTGCGTGTGTTCTCGAAGGAGACAGCTGCGTTATAGATGGTGTGTCTCCAGGCCTCTTGACTGGAGGCCAGAGTAGACCAGTTATGGTGATCAATATGGCCAAGGCTGAGATGTTGTTTCAGGGAGTCCTTGTATCTTTTCTTCGAGGCTCCTCTCTTGCGGCAGCCAGCGGCAAGTTCACCATAGAGCAAGATCTTAGGGAGGCAAAGAGCTCAGCAGCATCTGCAAAGCAGGATGTTAAACGCTGCAGAGCTGCTTCTGTGTGGGCAACAAGGGCAGCATCATCAGCATAAAGCAGCTCCCAGACGGGAGATGGTTTAAGGTCTTGGTGTGGGCCTTCAGTCACCTGAGGTTGAAAAGGCTTCCATCAGTACGATGGAAGTATCGAATGTAGATACCGTCCTGATCATCGAGGTCTGCTGTGGCCCTTTGGAGCATCATGCTAAAAAAGACTGTGAATAGGGTAGGAGCGAGAACACAGCCTTGTTTCATGCCATTCTTTATTAGAAAGGGCTCAGAAAGTGGCACACCTGAACAAAACATGCAAATAGTCTAATTTACATAAGAGGTATGCACCACCTTAACTATAAAAGAGAGCAGATTGGGCCCCCCTTCTCTCTTTTTCTTTTCTCTGGCTCTCTTCTCTCCCTTTTTTCTCCTTTTTTGCTCTTTTGTTTCCTTCGTCTTGTAACTCCAGCTTCGCACCATCCACGTGGCAGCACCAATGCAGGATCTGAGGTGATATTGTTTTCTTCCCTTGCTTTGCCCAGGCAAAGCATGGCTATCATATTCTACCCCATACTCTGCACTGAAGTTTGTTGTAGGATGGGGGAGCTTGCGGAGGTCTTTGTGGCTTGTGAGCCAGCAATTTTTGAGGAGTATTTTGTGTCAGCTGTGAAGTGTACTGTACAAAATTAAGGGCTTGTTAGCTGACACTTTTTGTGGAAATGTATTGTAAGAATTTAAGGGAGTGTTAGCCAATACATTTTGAGTCTAAATATTGGGCTGGCTGCTGTAGGTAAGAAGACTGTATAATAAAACATGAGTTCCCTGACACATGGTAACCAACATCACACCCTCTACCAGTGGGTCGTGACAAGCACATCTTCAGAAGTCCTGGATTGTGAGATTTGGTGAAATATCTCATGATCTTTTCTCTACAGCCACGTCTATTACACTTATGAAGCTGGAAGGCGAGCTTTATAATCACAGACCTCATCATCCAGCCTGGGAGACACAAGTAAGGGCTACATGGTTAGAGTGTGTAGAAGCTGAGGAAGGTGCAGGATTCAGCCAACAGACTATTCAGCAGTATATCGCATTAAAAGCACATTCCACTAGAGTGCTGAGCTCTTTGCATCCCAAGGTGTAAAGCTTCTAGCAGTATTTCAAGATGGAGGTCTTAACACATAAACCCACATTGTTCTATACCTACTTACTTTAAATTGCTTAATGCACAATTTAAAAGTATGATTTATTAATAATTTATTCCTTTAAATTTTTCCAGTGTCTGTCTGAAATCAATAGCTTCTCCAGCAGGAATGGGAACCCATAAGAAAAAGTTATGCTGTTTATTATTTCGCAGTGCCCCATAGTAGCAGGAATTCAAGAACTAGGCCAGCAACATATACTAAATACTCAAAACACAACTTGTCATCTAGAAGTAAGTCTTCAGTCATATTGCAGAGGAAGAAAAGTAATGGTTTTATGAATTCAGGAAAAAGTTCTAGTCAAGACCCTTCATGAGCAAACAGCTGATGTATTGTGTGGTGATTAGGACAATCCCCAAGGAAACTCAAAGACTGGAAGACTGAATTTCTCAGGTTGAAAAGTGTTCAAAAAGATGTTTTCCCCAATTTTTTGAAGAAGAATTCCACACAGGAGACAAGACAAGGACAAAACTCTCTTCTGATCACCTTAAAAACAGATCTCCCATATTTGGTGTTCTCTATGGAGAATTTTTCTTGGCATTTTTGAAATGCACTGGAACTACTTTTCCAATTATGCTTTACAAAAGACTAACTGCAAGATATGTTTAGATCCTGATAAAAAGACACAAGCTGTTGAGACTGGGCAATTTTGGATGAATACATGAAAGCAAAAAACTCATTTCTCAGAAAAGCTATAAAATCAGAAAAAGGGAGGTTCCTACTGAACTTGGCACCTCATCTTAGTTAGAAGGCAGAGAAGTGGAAACATTCTGTTCTCAAGCCGATAGATACACCCTTTCAGATTTCAGTTGCTATCCACTTTCAACACTTCAGCGCATGTTTTGCAAGACAGAACTAAACTAATTTGGGTACACAGAAACTATGGGACATAGTACATTCACTTCTCAGTCACTCCATGTACAATAACAGTAAAATCTACGCAAATTCATTAAGGATAAATTCATTAAGGGAGTGAACTCTGCTTTTGCTGTAAACTGAAGCACGCTGTGTGTACTCAAGAGCAGTGGTTTCAATCTCTTGTAGTGGTTTCAACCAGTTGCTCAGCAGTCCCACAACCTCCCAGGGAGCCTCATCCCCACCATAACACACTTCTGTCAAGGGAGAGACTTCATTGCTCTCTCCGGAAACCAGCCACTGCACAGCACAGGATGCAAGGCTAACAAGAACACTGAGGGAGCACAACCTTGCAGATGGGAGACTCCAAAGGGGCACTCTGTGCAAGCAGTGAGGAAATTATCCAACAAGGAAACATACACACCAGAAACACTCCAACATCCCCGACCTTTATCCTGTGTACTAAGTATATGGCTACACTTAGAGTTGGCACCAACAAATCAAACACAAGAAGTTCTTTATTGGCTCTAATCCATCAAATGCCTAATTTGAACTAATTGATGAACTGTAATTACATCAGTACAGACAAAACAGTCAAATGGCTTCCAAAAAGAAAGCCCAAATTCTGCTTTCTACCTCAAAATGCACCATGATTCAGAAAGAATTGAGGAGCAAAACTCTCTCCATGCAGTAGCAGCCACTAGCATGTGCTGTAACTATCTTTGTACAGATTGCAGTGCCTGAGAACACAGTGATTGACTACAAACTCTTCATCATCTGTCCTCCTGAATGCAGCCTGACACTGAAAGTCAGGCATGCTCTGATCATTACAATGGCAGGCTATACCTGGAAAAAACAAGTATCTAGCAACATGCTAAAATAATTAGTAAGAACTGCGAGTCGAAGGACATAAGACAGTAGAACTTGCGTAAATCAGAATGGTTTATACCACAAACAGCTATTTAGAAGGTGAGATGAGGAAAAGTTGGTAACATAGGCCTATGCAAAGGACAGACTAGAGTCAAGCTTGAAGAAAAAGCCATTGATGTAGATTTGAACTAAGCTGAAAAATGTCCATGTGCTTTTGCATTTAATGCTTTTGTTATTTCTCAAATAACAAATCTGTGAATTGCAAACATTCATGAAAGAGTGTAAGTCAATTAATTTATAAAATGGAAAAGGGGTAGATTTATGATGACTAAAATACATGATTTCAACAGCAGACATTCCAATTTACAGCTCAGTGCACCACCTAAAACAGCTGTTCATGTCTGTAATTTCTGTACTTTACATAAAGTACTCCTAATAAATTAAACCTCCAGGAAGAAGAGAAACAGCACTCATAAAATAGCTGCTTATCTGAAAATCATAGTAAGTAAAATATATACACTACATGTATACACCAAAAATGGTGAAGTTGAAAGGGGAAAAAAAAGAAAAAGGAAAAAAAGGGGATAATAAAAAAAAAAGGTTTTAGCATCCTTTTTACAAAAAACTCACAAAAATGATGGTCACATTAAGTGCTAAATCAACCTTCTTCATCCTCTGTTTTATTTGTACAATACAGAATAAAATTACAAAATATTTGAATATCATACCATTCTGAATCTATTGCTCTCTCACTACATCTTCTGTAGCAAAAAAGTCGCAGAACTTCTCTGTTCTATGACATAAAAAGTCCACTGAGACTCATAAATCCTAATGCCATTTAATCAGTCTGAAAAAATTTTAATGAGCTCTCACTAGATTTGGTACAGAGATTATTTGTAACTATGGGATCAATTAATTAATTAGAAATGGAAGAAACTGCAAAGAAATAGTGTTTTAAATTAAGGTGATGATTTACATCACTTGGAACTTTTTAAATAGAACAGATTGATTCTTCATAAGAGAGTTATGACCATTTGTATTACTGCAATCTATTCCTCTTTTTAAACAGTGGATATAAATGGATTTATTTGCTTTTAAATTACTAGTAAGGTCCTTTATTTTACAGAAAAGCTGTAGGCAAATCAACCAAAATACTGGAAAGAAAGGCCCTAGCCCACAACATCCTTAATAGGAGGATAATTAATCTATGTGGTTTTGATGACAGAAGTGTATTGGAAGTATGTATAAATGTTGGCATGGGAATGTCTGCAGCCCTCTCAGTTAGAGCCATATTTAAATTAAATTTATTAGCATATAATTTTTGTTATTATGAAATAAAACTTCAAGACAGTATTGAAAGTTTATATATATATATATATATATAAAAATATATAAAAATACATACAAATGGCCATGCTAGTATGAACTCTTTTAAAGCAAAAATTAGTATTCTAGTATTTATAAATTCGAAAATCATTATTTTTAATAATGTGAGCCCTATAAATTAAAGTGGAACAGAAAAATATTGTTTAGGAAAAGTACTTTTGTTTCCTTACTTTTTTTCCCTGATCAAATTTGTGAAGTTAATGACTGAATCACAAGATAAGTGAGATTGGAAGGGACCTCCAGAGCTCATTCAGTCTGTGGACTGTGTCCAGACAAATTCCGAGTATCTCCAAGGATGGAGACTCCACAACTCATCTAGGCAACCTCTGCAAGTGCTTGGCCACCCTCACAGTAAAAAAAGTGTTTTCGTGTGCTCAGTCTCCTGTGTATGTCTGTGCCCACTGCCTCTGGTTCTGTCACTGGGTACCACTGAAAAGAGCCTGGCTCCTTCTTCTTTACTGTCTCTCTTTGGGTATTCCTACGCATTAAAAAGATCCCCCTGAGCATTCTCTTCTCGTCATTCCAACCACATCACTAAAGATGTTAACCAGGGCTGTACCCAGTATTGACCACTACTCACTGGCACCCAACTAGACTTGTGCCACTGATCACAACCTTCTGGGCCTGGTCGTTCAGCCGGTTTTCAAAGCACGTCACTCTCTGCTCATCCACAGCTTCTCTACAAGGATCATGTGGGTGAGAGTGTCACAGGCACTCCTGTAGCACAGGGAGACAACAGCCACTGCTCTCACCTTGTCCACCAGGCCAGTCACTTCATTATAGAAGTTAATCAAGTTTGTCAAGCATGACTTTCCCTTGGTGTAGCCATGCTGACTGCTCCTGATGATTTGCTTGTCCTTCCTGTGCCTGGAAATGGTTTTCAGGATTAGTTCTTGCATCACCATTTTCAGGGATTGAGGTGAGGCTTAGCAGCCTGTAGTTCCCTGGCTTGAAGACAGGAGTGACATTTGCTTTCTCCAGTCTTTGAGCACTTCTCCCAGTGACCATGATTGATCAACGAGTATGTAAACTGGTCTTGCAATGACACTAGAGGGTGTATCCCATCAGGGTCCCTGGACTTACTCATGTCAAGTTTGTTTAAGTATTCCCTCACCAAAACCTAAACAGAAATAATACTATGAAAAGTATTATTTAATTGTCTAAATAAAATGTATGAAAAAGAACACAGTGTTTTGAACATTCTGGTCTGAAATTTCTATAATATTCAAGAACACATTGTTTCTACATATGTACAGCTCCAGATGGTTTTCATACAAGTTGCATCTGTGCATTTGAGATCAGAAATTTGAGTATATGCTTTTAAATTTAAATTTTAGAAAAATTTAAGTTTTCTAGTATTTAATCTCCAGATCATATTTTGATTACCTGATTTAATTAATTACTTATATGACAGTGCATTGTTGCTGGTTTTGCAAGTTCATATGATGTTTCACGTATCACCAGATAGCAAGACCTAGGCTGAATTTGCAGGGTGTATCAAAATTCCTGTGCTGTGGTTTCATCATTATGCCTATTAAGTTCCTAGTTAACCAAAGACTGCAAACAAAAAGGTCAACATTTAAGAAATTCCCAGATGGACAACTATGACATCCTTCAATGACAGTAAAGCAGATATCATATCCATTTATATATCACTTTAAATACTCTTTTAAATACTCTTCTTCCCCTTGAGAGTTCTGTGCTTGTGCTAAATTCCCACACTTCAACATTTGTGATTTTTGTAGATGCAACAAAAATTCAGTTGAATTTAATCTGCACTAAGGGAACGCTGATGCTGTAAACTCATATAGAGGAAAAACATATATTCAAACATTTATGTTCTTCTTCAAAAAAAGGTTAACAAAATAAAAATACAAACCCAATCAAAAATACAATCTGTAATTTTGTCCAACATACCTTTAAAATCGTTTAAAAATATTAAGTGTAATATAGATGCTACTATTATCTTTAAATATTTTTTTCATTGCTAACATAACTAAGGAAACAAACAATTATCTACAACAGTGTCACTGGTTTTGTTGCTTGCTTTTGGGCTGTTTTTTAATATTTTTGTCCTTTTTAATTATTACCACCTTGTGACTTTTCTGAAATAGAGCCTAATAAACAAAGAGTTTTAGGAAAGCTGTCCTTCTGCTCCTCACATGAAATTATAGTTTAATTTGCCATTAACACAGTTGACATTCAGTTTTCTTACTTCTTGAGATACAGTAACAGTTACAACCCAGATTTATATAAATTATCAATACTTTCTGCTCTTTTACTTTCAGAATTACAGAACAGCTTACAGCTATACTTCCATCCAATTAAAAAGTATCCAATTATGCACTTCATCCTGTTTCCCAAAAAAACCCATACCATACAACATTACAGGAACATACCCTGATTTTTTGTTCCCTACACATACAGTTAAGCAAGGAAGAATAATTTTATATGAAAAAAAATATTAAGCTGTGGTTTAAGCTTGTGTTCAACTCCTCTCTTCCTCTCTCCAAAACCTTGGGCTGCTTCCCAATATGTGCTCTGAACTGAATATTAACATATTCAAAATTCATAACTCCTTGACTCTAAGGTGAGATCTACAGCCTTGCTGCTCAGATTTCAACATTTGGAACAAGACATATACACAAGGCCTACTCACACAAGTATCTACCACGCCCCTACAATGCCATGTTTGATTAACACAGTTTGATTAACACTGTTCCACAGTAAACCACACTGCATCAAACTTATTTCACTTTGTATTCTCAGGCAATGAAAATACCATTTAGACTCTGGGTGAGAATTCGAAGTACGAAAGGCTGAGGAATCAGTTAATTGTATTTGTGTAGCCATTTTTTCCTCAATAATCCTACTGAGAGAACAGTAATCACAGTCTAATCTACCTAAACTTGTTCCTTAAAATTAGTATGTAATGCATTTTTCTGCAGTAATGAAACTCTGAAACTTCAGAACTTATGTTCCACTCAGGACAGAGAAGAAGTGAGGAAAATATTCCATGGATAAAGACAATTTAATTTAAAATAAAAGTGAAGACATTATTTTAACAACTCTCAGTTTATCTTTCAAATATTTTCCCTGCAGATTTCTATTTCAGAATAAACTTTGGAAAGTTATATCTAAGAGAGAAAAACTAAACACACCTACTATTTGAGAAAGATTGCTCAAACTGATGGTTTTAAATCAGAAACAAGAATTATGATCTCAGAGATTTAGACTGCAACAGGAAAGATGTGGCTTAGGAAAAATATATGCCCTGTTCACAAAGAACCATCTTTAATGTTTTGATACTTAAGAGGTAAATCAGCTATGAATGTATGGAAAATAAACTGAACTATGTTTAAGCAACTGTTTCCAAACTTTGAATAGTGAAGTTAAGATTGTAGATTTATTTACACAGCAGAAAATCATTACTACTGTGTAGCATACTACTGCATGCTACTGTGTAGTAAATCAGAGCAATCTGCATTACAAACACTAGATGTAGTGGGGGGAAATCTCTTCCTTCAACAGCACAAACATCTTTGAAAACAGAAGTTGCTGATTTTTATAATCTTTATATTAAATTTAATCTAAGTATTTATCACATTAAAAAAAATCCAAATATATCCCAAAGAGAATATTCCTAAATCAAATTTGTCCCCTCCCCTTCTTACCTTCTCTGGAGGTGCAGGAGGGTGAAATCTCTTTGCACAAACCAGAAATGGATCAGGGTGTGGCTTGCCACACTTCACCTCAGGGTCATTTCCCAACACAACATGATGAAAAAGACCAAAAAAGTCTTTGTGTCTGGTTGTTTTCAGCTGAAATGAGACTTCATCTGAGCTGCTGGCAACAGCCATGGGTATGTTGTGTTTGTGTAAATGACGGATCAGCTTATCGACCCCTGCAAGACAAATATATGTGTTTTAGTTTTTATATATATGCATGTATGTTGGTATATGTATTAATGTTTATACCTAACTACAAAGTATTTAGCAATATTTTAACAATGCTGTCTTACTGAATAAAATAACCTGTTTCGATCAGTTAGTGTGAAAGAAAATTCTTGCTGTATCTGAAACATTCCTTCTCCAGACAAAAACCATGGAACATTCCTCAAGGTATATATATACTTGTTCTGTTATCGAAGTGATTCTTTTCTCAAAATATGTCAAAAATGGGTTCAACATCATTACATGATGACACCCACTAGAAAGTCATTAAGCAATGTCCCCATATTATGTAAGTTTATTACTTTGAACTCTGAGAGTTTGGGAGAACATTTTCTTTCATATACAGTTATGCTCCTGAGAAAAGAATCAAAAAAATATACACTTCTCACTGGATGGCATAGTTTTAGTTTCTGAAGCAGGTATCCAACTGGCTCAAGCCAGACCCCAAGGGAACTCAGTTTCTCTCTTTTGCAATTATTAAAGCAAGTAACACTAGGCAGAGGAGAGCAGCTGTCAGTCACAGTTGTTAATACCAGAGCTTTATCTATTGATGCTGTGAACCCAGAGTAATGAACACCTCAAGCCTAATGGGTAGAAACTTCAATCTGATCCAGTCTTCTAGGGAAGGTTAATGCAGTGAACAGAGAAAGCACAGCAGTCTGTGTTAAGAGGGAAACACACGCCGTTATTAGGTGCAAGTTTTGAGTTTTCTTTGAAGGGGTTTTAATGCTCCTTTTCTGCAGCATTCTAAATGCTGAATACCTCTCCCAGAAAAAACAATTAGCATTGTGTAATGAAGAACAAGATTGGATGTCTGGTCTTTATTAAATCACAAGAGAAAATCCCTCCATATCTGTATAATCATTTCAGCTCTGCTTCTTGGCATAAATCTGTCCCACGGTGTTGGACACAGGATATTAGTTTCAGGCACTTTAGGTTCAAGTAGATTCCAGTTGACTTTTGGCTCTTTGAAACAAGTTGAGCACAATTCTCTGTTTTTACCTTCCAAGTGCATGCACTCTTATATTTTTCATGTCTGGTTATACTAAAATAATCTTATTCCCTTCTTTCTGATTCGCTGTCATGGTTACTTACATCTGGTCCCTGCTCCCTCCAACCATTCCTACTCCTCATGCCCATGTAATTCTTTCCTTTGCCACACCAGCATCTCTGATTTGCATTTCCCATGTGACTTAGCCTTTCAATTCTAAAATCAACCACCTAATCTGCCACACATTTTTCCCAAGTATAGTCATATGCCCAACTTGGAGAAGTTGTAAGTACTATTGATAATAAAGTGTGTAGATTACTAAATAGGTGCATTAACTAATCCACCTGTCTGGAACTAGGACTTGTAGGTATGGTTCTCTGCAAATTTCTCATCTATTCTCCAGAACCTAAGCAAACAATTAATAGCTGACATTTCCAGCTCCATGTTCATATTTGATGACTTTAAATACACGCACTTCTGTGATGTTAGATTTCGAGTTGGACAGAAATAACAAGTGCTATTCCTCCTGTAATATCAATGCATCATCCATTTGAAAGCCTTCCTATGCCTCCTTAAATGGTTATACTAAGCAAGTCCATTTTTCCCAAATGATGCTATTATGTCCTCTCACCAAAATATGACGTTAAATACAATTCAACTTTTTATGCCAGATAGTTTAAGTCTTCATTCTGAAACATGTAGTAAGTCTATAGTAAATTAATGAAGTACTAGGATACTTTAATGTAAAGCAGTAGCCTAAGCATCCCTTCTTTAAAATAAAATGCATTCATTCTAAGGAACTTATTCTAAATAAGCTGCAATGTTTAGCAAGGCTAGCATGTCATGTATGTAGTAATATAAAGAAGTCCAAAGATTAAGCAGAAGACTTTTCCTATCTCCTATGCCCTTGCTATGATATAGTTACTTTTCTCTAAAGCTGTGCTCTTTTCAAATAGCTAATTTTCTTCAGTCCCACTGCATCACAGTTTGAGTTCATCTCTCACAGGGTATGTTTATTCTATATTTCTATTGGAAGTAGCCAGCCACAGAAAAGCACTGCTGCAGAAAGGTTATTTCTCCAGGGTCCTCTCTTATATTCCCCCAGCACATCATGATTTTAGTGTGTAACCGTGTATAGGTGCGTGTTTGATTTCTCTTTTTGGCTTCCCTCACAACAAGGGAGCTAAAATGCAGTTGTCCTTAATACCTCCAGAAAGCAAATATTTACATTATTCAGAAAATGCACTTTAATAAGAATATGCCATTTAAAAATGATTATTCGTTTATGTGTAAATAGAGCAAGATAGATTAGAGAAAAAGCAAAAGGCAAATCAGCTGCACAGAAAAAAATTAAACTGCATTTGGAAGAGTAGCTAGCATAACTTGACAAACTCAAAACAGATGAATAATATCTTCATTCCAGGTTTGTTTTCCTCTTTGTAAAAGCCATAGATCAAGAAAATCCATTTTTGTTTGCATCAGCTACCACCAGTATAGCTCTAGACACTTAGCCACCACATCAAATTACTGACACAATTATTGTACCAATTCAGCACATAATTCTTTATTAGGAAGATAATATCTTCCTCAGTATCTTTATAGTGGTTTTTTAGAAGAAAACATCAACAGAAGGGGAATTGAAGAACTGCTTTAAAGATCTGTAAGAAACTTCCCCTGGTATATCCTGTGTTATTATACCCTCTGTAGCTACAAAGATTTTTCAATCAAATGACAATCAAACCAACCAAGTAAGAACTCAAAGACCATGAAGAACTACGCTGAAAATTCCTGTGATCTTGATAACTTCTAACTTCCTTGTTGCTACATCAGGGCCCATCCATCACAGAGGGACCCCTCTGTTAGACTTCCTGGGACCACCTTTCACCCTTCTGACTGAAAGCTTAGGCACATACAGCAAGAACAAGAAATCAAGAAAGATCAAAAGAAATAAAGATCTCTGTTCTTCCAGGATAAGGATACACTTCTAATGTGGCACACAGGCAATAACTATCTTATGCAGTATATGAATTCTTCAAGTAATTCCAAAAAAATCAGGAGTACCCCACATTGCTATGCTTTATTTTCAAATGTACTCATTTTTTCAGATAACCAAAGCAGTAAATACTGTTTCCTTATGCTATGTCTTTAAATGTGAAGTTTTAGAACAGACACAGAAGCTCAATATATGCTAAATGCAATAGTTCAACACTGGTAACTACTGGAAAGAAAAATAGGTGAAAAGAATTGTAAGCTCAATTTCGTTACAGTAGCTGCAAAGAAAAAGGATCAACTTTAAATGTCAGCATCTTTAACACCTAATTAATCACAAATGTCAATGAAGTTATCAAGTTTGGGAAAAAAAAAACCAAACAAATTAAACCAACAGAAAGGATTTATTTCTTCTGAGACCACAGATGCATTTCAAAGAAAGAGATCAGCTTTTGTTCTGAAAATTGCAAAAAATAATATATAAAAATATATATTTCTTTTTTTAAAAAAGGAAGTATTATTCCTCCATTAGACTCCAAATGTGGTGTTTGCACTTTTTAGATTCAGCTGAAATCATGGTGACTAATACATTGGATCAACTAACAAACTAAAAATAAGACTCATACTGAACAGCAAAACCCTTGGGCTAACTGTCACTTTTTTCCTTCTCATTGACTAACACAAACATGTACAGCAAGTGTTCAGGAAACCAAACAATGCTACACTAAAATGATCTAATGAGAATCCCTATCTAATTACTTACATGGTATTACAACACTGTTTTCCACATGATTTTTTTTAAAGTTATCACATTTTTTAATCAAATGGCATTACTCACTATGAAGTGAAAATTAACAAGACAAAACTCCTCAAAACTAGCACAAATTGATGAAAAACAAAGGGAATTTTTATTTTCCTTTTAGCTTTATACAAACATGGTCTCTGTGTCATGCAGAATACTTCAGAACAATGAACAATACGTGTCTTTTTGCTATATTTTATATCATTTCAAATTTTTGTACCATCCCTTTTCTTGTATTTGTCTATCACTGAACATAACACTGTTCTTAACTTATATCACTTCTTTATCTCCACATTCAGATCTATTTCTTTTGAAATGTTTCCAGACAAAAAAGGAGATACTATAAAGCTCTTCTATTCTTTTCTAATATGTCTTTAACCAAACCTTTTTTCTATGAATATGTCCCAGTAAGGGTATGTTTTTCAAAACAGACAAGAAAGTGATCTCCATCATAAACTGGGCAAACACACATCTTGATGATTTATGTCCATATGCACAAATGAAAATCTTAAGAATAAAAATAGCTTCTGTATTAAAAGACTGCTCCTTTTTTCATAATCATTTACAGTTCCTACATTGAATGTGATAAGATACCAAACTTAAAGTTTTTCAAGATTTCATCATATTCTTTAGTCAAAGAAAAGTTAGCATTACCACTCAGAGCTTTGCAGGCTGACTAGATTTCTAGTCAATTCCATGACAGTCTTTTAAGTTTATAAAAACAATTCTATGGCAAAAACCTCAGCAGCATCTGAACATTAAAAGCACTCAACAAAACACAAAAAAATTTCACTTACAAAAAGAAGCCGCTGTTTGTTAACTTAAGCCATAAAATCATTAAAAAATATTTTTTATGTAGTCTGGTGTGCTACAACAATTGCAAGCCCATCAACACAGTGCTATTCATTATCTACACTTTCTTGCAATCCTCAGGGGAAGTCAGGATTGCTGCTGTGAAGGTGACAGTGTGACAGAGGTGGGGCTATCCACTACTTGGTTTAATTGCCATGAATGCTTTAACTTGGTCAGCCCCAAATTGGTCAGGTAGTTGGACTAGATGATAGTTGTAGGTCCCTTCCAACTGAAATAGTCCTGTTCTGTTCTGTTTTATTCTGTTCTATTCCTAAATCTCATGAGACTATGGAAACGTAACTCTCAGATCAACCTGCTTCTTTTTTTGTTATGATACACTGTTTAAAAATGCTATCTGCAAGGGTATGTTATCCTTTCCCTGAGCTACAAACTGGAGATGGAAACTACTAACCTATTCCCCACTTTGGAAGGTAATTGACTACTAATAAAGAATTTTGTTTTCTCATCTTATTGCCTTCTAAAAAGTCCCAGAGATCTTTCTGGTAGCAGAGACTCCTTATTCACTGAATCATTATTATCATTTTAGTCTGGACATACTGACACATGCATGGCCATAGAAGAAATATAAGTACTAAATTTTACATAATTTAGAACCTGCATCAACTGTGTTTCTGATTTCCTGATAAAAGCATGTTTGGGTTGCAATCCTTTAGGACTCGATGTAAAGGACAAATCTTTGAAATCAGCCAAACAGAAAGCATCATTCTGAGTTTGCAGATATCTAATTGACTGATATCTAAGGGTTACAGGCTCACTGAGCCGAGCATTGACTCACTAGAGTTTCCTAGCATTAAAACAGTAACAGCAATGAAAAGAAAAGATAGCATGCTAGGAAGTCTATTTACCTGTTAAGGGCACAACATCAAGGAAGCTACAGTTAAGCTCACTAGACTGCTGGTTGAATGGAACTGCTGAAGAAAAAAATATATTGGAGTTTCCATTGAAATTTGAACTGTTTTCCTTTATTCTCTTTTTATGCTTTCTGACTGGTTTCATTTGGTACTAAAATTGAGGTATAAAATTACCTCCTCATGGCTGTAAGAAACAGTCAACTGTACTTGAACTGAAAAATAGCTTGCACATCACATTCTGCACTGGCTGAACAAGAGCTGCAACAACTAAATCCCTGTTATTGTAAAAACAACCCAGGAATGGAAAATGTCTGAAAGGTATACACAGTCACACAATCCTTAAGGATCTGCGCTTTGTGATAATGATGATGAGCCAAACCAGAGACTACTATGAAAGAATAGCAGTAGTTTCATAATCCTGACATGATCACAGTAACTGTTGGCAGTTGTATAACTTGGAGTTCAGTTTTTCTGGCTCTGTATATATTCTAGGTTTATATTATGCAAAAGCACACTTAAACATGTATAGGTAGATATACATATGCATGGTTTTCTTCTGTTCCACCTGTCATTCCTTATTCTTCAGACTATGCACTTCCCTGTAACACAGAAATGCTAAAAATGCATTTGCAGAAACAGAAAACCTACTATATTACTCTTGCAGATAACAATGTCTGTACTCCTACAGAAATATTTAGAAAACCAGCACAGTGGCAGGCCTGTCATTTTGTCAGTGTTCTCTTGGATTAATTTCTTTCTCCACTGAATCAAAACTACCATTCCTTAAGATTCTTTCAAAACTAAAAATAAATCAAACTGTGAAAAACTCTCAAATAGTTACCAGAAAATTCCATATTAGAAATGGATATAGACTCTTCTTAGACGAAATTTGTATTTTGACCACAGCCAGATGTATTGAGGCTTGTCTGTCAGTTCAGCCATATTGAAATAGTCAAAATTTTGTCTTCAACCACTCAACCACTCATGCCTCAGAAGTGCTGCACATTAAGTGGTATGGCTGTAATATAGCCTGTGCCATGGTTTAAGCCCAGCTGGCAACTAAGTACCACACAGCTGCTCACTCAGTGCGTGTGTCCTCCCTGGTGGATGAGGAGAAGAATCAGGAAAAAAAGTAACTTGCAGGTTGAGATAAGAACAGATTAATAATCAAAACAAAGTAAAATATAATAATCACAATACTAATACAACTAATTGCAAAATGAAAGGGAAAGGGGGAGAGAGAGATAAAACCTAAGAAAGAAAAGTGATGCACAATGCAATTGCTCACCACCTGTTGACTGATGCCCAGCCCATCCAAAAGCCACAACTCGTCCCTCTCCCACGTAACAACCCCAGTTTATACCCTGGGCATGATGTTCTACAGTATGGAATATCCCTTTGGCCAGTTCAGATAAGCCATGCTCCCTCCTGACTTCTTGTTCACCTGCCCACTGGCAGAGCACGGGAAACTGAAAAATCCTTGACTTGGGGGAAGCGCTACTTAAACATCAGTGTGTTATCAACTTTATTCTTGTACTAAATCTAAAACACATCAATATACCTGCAACTAAGAAAAAACCAAACTCTATCCCAGCTGAAACCAGGACAGGTTTCTAACCTGTCAGACAAAGAACTGTTTTGCCAATTAAATATTCGTACAACTTCCACACTATCCTTAACTGTCACCGACACACCTGTCAATTACTTGATTTGGGAATTAATAGAGCTATCATGTTTGGCAAAATTATGTGCATAGCTCATTCCACATCCAGAAACAAATGCTGATTTGCTTGAGTCACTTTTTTAAATATCACTGGTCATTTTTTAGCTCTGCTCTCCACCAAATCAAATTTCAATCTTATTTTTTGGACAAATTTTAGAAATTGATTAAAAAATAGAACCTCACCTGAATATTAACTGTCAAAAGATGGCCAGAGATACAGCACTTCAGTCATCCTATGCCATTAATATGACAATTAACTTTCACTTTCCTGTATTTACCTGTAACCATCTGAAAGATCAATTTAGTCAGAGAACAGTGTAAACTCAAAATGTCATCAGTCTTATATCTTACACAACATATGCAGGAAGCCCATTCTTAATTAAAGAACATTAAGAGACTGCAAAACAAATCCACAAGGATTATATGAATAAACACTCTCAGAAGATACAAAAGGGCAGAAGAAAATATCAGATTTAAAAATCTGGTTGATTGGAGAACAGTCCTTAAAGAAACTAGATGGTAAGCAGCTGGAGCCATTTCCCTCTACCTTATTAACTGACATCAGCCTGGTCTCTCAAAATTCATGGCAATTTAGCTTGTATCTCATATGCTGCCTCCAAGTAAAGGACAGATCATATCAGTTTAGTGACCAAGGATGCCTCTGCTCTCCACAATGGCCAGTGAGCATAAAGTATGTTAGTTTACATCAATTCTGCTTTAAAAAATACCCTGAAGAAAGTTATCACGTGTATTTAGTTGAACTGAAAAGATAATCAGTTGAACAATTCTGGGGATGATGAAAATGTTTACTTGCTTCTCACAGTAAGAATTTTTCTGTTTTCATCCATAATAGCCCAGCTTCAGCAAGCCCAGAATTCACTTTTTGAAGTCAGGAACAGCACAAAACCTCATGTTTCCTTCAGCTAATCTGTTCCCTCACCTCTCTAACTCTGTTTAAGCCAGCTCAGCCACATTATCACAATCTTCAGCTGGCACACAGAATCCACTTAATAGCATCTATTACCTATGTTGTTTCATTACACCAACTCTTCTCCATGCCTCCTAACATTTTACCCAGTCTGTCCATCTGGCATTTTCTAAACCCAGACCACGTTTTTTTTTCGTTTGGCTTGCAAAAGGTATAGCTGAAAATTTAGCCCCAGAAGTTTGACATGAAAAATGAAAAACACATCAATCCATATTTCTCATTGTTTTGAAGAGTTTAACTAGGCTTACAGTTTTAAGTGGAACTATGATTGAGAGAGATGCAATTTGAAAAACCTTGCACATAAAAGACATTAAAGAGATAACTAAATTGGCTGCACAAAATACTCAAGCTTTTTAAGCTGCTAAAAAAATGGCACCTTTTATTTTTGCTGCTTGTTATTTATTCCTAACATATCACATATTTTTAACTTTCATTCTCCTAATGCATTATGAAACTAGGTATAAAAAAGCATCTAAAAATTAAAACATTAATGCACAGTAGAAATTGTCAGAACAAATGAGTACACGTTCAAAGAGAAAAAATGATAACAGTCAAACTCGTACAGTGACATGCAGTTATTTCACTTCTAATACTTTTTTTATATTCCTCTCCATCTCCTCCTTTTTTTTCCTTCATAAATTATTTGCTCCAGAAAGTTTAACATTGTACATAAAGTTACCAGCAATCCTAGGTTTAGGTATCGCTAATCTTGTATGGTTGAGGATTTCTCTCTAGAGCATTTCAGATCTAAATGTAATTGAATATAAAAGTATCCATTCACACTACAGATAAGATTCATCCTCTTGCTTATCTTGAGGTACCTGGTTGAAGCTACTCATTTGGGTATTCTGCACTATCACTGGTAAAAGGTGAGGAAACACTCATGTCTTAGGATAACCCGAGGAACCCTCCCTCGCCAGTGACACGCTCAGACACTGTTACTTGAGTTTCAGTGTTCAGGTTAAGTGAGATTAATCCCAACTGAAAGAACTCATGGGCTCGCATACTTTCAAATGTGCAGGCAAATTTATTTGTGCTTAACAAAACAAAGCTATGCTCATAGTCAGGGAAAGCTGCCAACAACAATTATAAAGAATGGCTGGTTTACAAAACAGAATTCACGCATATGTACCTAGTCCTTTTTTTTCTTTTAAAACACCTAGAAAAAAGCTTTTCTCCAAGTAAATAGGGAAAGAAGTTTCTGTACTCCTTGACAGGTAAAATATCTCTTTAGACTGGTAAATAACGTGGATTTGAGTAAGACTTGCTAAAATGACAGCAATGAGACAGAATCTGTAAGAGAAACTGTTTTGTGGAAGACAGATTACAAACTTCTGCTTGATTAGCATTTAAATAATTCCATAAAGAGTCTGTAAATATTGAAAAGAAACATACCTGGCATTAATGCAGTAGTACAGAATAGCTTCTCCTGCTTGATTTTACTTTCATTTAGTAGCTCTTCTTTGGTTATTGGAAGATCTAGAACATCTCGAATAATTTCTGCCGCTTCTAGGGCTTTCTTACCCATAACCAAGGATTTCACATCCCAGGTATATGATTTTCCAAAACGCCCACAGATCTCTTCGAACACTACTGAATATAGACGCTCGGTATCTGTCAAACAAACAAAAGAAACAAAAGAAAATGAAACCCATGTATAGCCAGCTAGGCAGCTGTCTTGCAAATGGACCACATAAAGGGTCAGAGAGTGAACTGCCAGGAGCCAGAGGGCTCATACTGAAGCGAGTAAAACTGCCTCCCTTTATTCGCAGAGGGGATCCCAGGCTTCCAGGATCACCTCACAGGTACCCAGGTTTTTCCAAGCTGTTGCTTCTGTGGTAACTAAGGGTCTCAGCAAAGAACTATCTGGACCTTCTCTTTCATCACCTTTCTTTACTATCCAAGTTAGCAAGAAGTGTCTTAATTAAAATACTCTATTTATGCTTTCTACGAGAAAGAAAAGAAGGGAAGGAAGGAAATCTGGTACTTGGAGGATGTCATTACACATTCCATGTAAATTGAAAAAAGAAAAAAAAGAATTAATTATTTAAAAGTGTCTTTGAACAGAAACTTCTGAGTGCCTTCAAAGGCGTAACAGTCATTACTATAGTGCTGCTGGCAGTGCTGCATTTACATGGGATTACTCCAGCAAAACACACCCACTTGTATTTCCAGGGGATTTCAGACAAGAGTAAACTTAAGGCTGAATTTTGGCAGCTTATATGTCAAAGATGTTTTAGCTTTCAAGCTATTTTTTTAATAGAAACAAATAATCCGTCCTTTCTCCCCGCCCCCAACAAATCTTTGAAAAAAGAAGGTCATTAATATTTAATTTAACACTAATATGGGGAAGAAATGTACTTTCAGCTCTTGGCTTCATTTCAGCAAAGATCTTGAACACTGGCTTTTCTACCAGTCTGTTTATCTTTTCAAGTAGTGTCCTTTGAAAAGCCAGCTATTGCTGTTAACCATGCTTTAATTTCCTTGTCATGCATGTCTTTGCCTTCTGTATCTCTAAAGGTATGTTTATTACTATCACTTTAGCAATGAAAGAGAAGAGAAAGAGAAAGAAAGAAGTTGCTCTTATGAGATTTATTTAGAGAAATTCAGGACTTCACTTATCAACATGTCCTTTGTCATGTAAAAACATTTTTATAGATAATAAAATAGTGAAATAATTCATGTGAGAAGGTAAAATAAGAATACAATGTTTAAAATTCACAGTTCCCCCTTTCCTTTTTTTCTTATACACTGTTTTTTCTTCTATATCTCAGACTCACCAGTTGAAGGACATAAAATTCTTATTCTAAATTTAAAATTGAGAAAGAAAATTAATCCTCATCCTGTTAAATAATAAATAGCAAGCTAAGCAGAATTAAAACAAAACAAGGAAACAAAAAATTCTAGAACATGAAAATTTTCCTATGAGTCTCTATGATAATTACATGTTAATCTACCTGAAAGTGAAAGATTCAATTCCATAGCTAAAGATACTAATTTAAAAAGTCTCCTGCATTTTAAGTATCACATAGCTGACTGGTGAATGAAAATACTCTTCTCATTTCTAGCTCTCATCTCTTGATATATCTTTCACACGGACATTATCAGCAGGATGTTCTGTCCATCTACTTGCTACATTTCACTGGGAATGAGTAATATTCATTCCCCAGTCACATATTATCTTCTAGTCATTTTTATAGCAATCCTTTTTCTATGTAACAGCACAGGCAGCTCCACTGGTGTTGTTTACAGTGTGCAAAAGCTAGTCACAATAAATACAAATAAAGTGACAAGAATGACAGAGGCACTGGATTACTCAATTTGTTATCTGGCACAAAAATATGCTGATGTGCATTCAGAAAGACTTACAGGTCACCTGGCAACAGACCACAGTGCATAAGTGGAGTGCATGATCTGATCAAATCACTGCAGAGTCAGAATTAGAAGTGTAGATCTACCTAGGCAGAGGGTACAGTAAGCATCAAAGCAGTATCTAAACCTCAGCTTTAGCAATCACTTACACATGAGGACAGCTTATTACAGAAGATTATGACCTCATGAATGAATACAGAACTTGATTTTTTTCAGAATGTTTTACATGTTCTGAATTTATTAAAATTATGTTATTGTGATTCTAAAATAATCTGTAGTTTATCAAGGAGATAGGGTTAGTTGGCATGAAAGCTTCTTTTAGCTGTAGCTCATCTTAAACATTAGTTTTGAGTTCTTTGTCTGAATAACCCATCCCAACTTTGCATTAAGCTTTCCAGATGAAATACACCTATGATTTATCCTTCTGCTAGGAGTTCAAACCGTCTTAAACAGAATTTTAATTGTGTGTATTCAAGATATTTTAGTAAGTCAAAATCAGATCCCAGACACTGAAACTCGGCAAGAGTTTTTGTTTTGTTGTTTTGGGGTTTTTTTTAGGGATATTGAAATGGTTAAGGAGAAGAATTTTAATTTAAGCAATAGGTTTCTTGTATCCATACCTGTGAGGCAGATTTCTATTTAAACGTAGAAGAGTACCATTTCCAGTATTCGATTTAGCCAAATTCAAACACAGACAGTCATTTTTACCAACACTGTGGCCCAAGACTGAGAAAATCTCATTGGATTTCATCACTATCAATAGTGAATGAACACAGAGACTGATTTTGCTTTCCTATCAGTCTTTCACAATATTCCTTTAATCTCTTTGGGGTATGCAACTGTGTAAAAAAACCACACATATTACTGAAATGCTCAAATGGGGTTCAAGAAATAAATATAATTATAAACCAGAATATAATTATAGAAGTGTGAATTTTTCCTTTGCTTTTTGCAACTCGATGGCATTTAGTACAGCATAAACTGTAAACTTGCAAACAAATCTATACAATGGCTGGAATGGTGGGGGCAATCAAGACTCCAGAAAGTATCAGATGTTTCCTCTAATCATGGAGTTATAGTAATAGTAACAACATTCACATTTTCTCTCATTTCTGGATTTAAATATAACACAGACCCTTATGTGCTTATTATCCCACTGAATCAACTGAACAGTTTTAAAGAACACAGGATTTAAACAGAGTAATGGCAAAGCCAAAGTAGTGACAGATTTCCCATCAAAAAGACTGACTTTTGTCAAGTCTCGAGTATCACATGCAGAACTCAATCAATGGTCCTCATGCCCACCTATTTCAATATCAGCAAGATCATGAACTCACGGTTCCTTTCCCTCTCTGTCTCTCTCTCCAGCATACAAAGACACGGCTGATCAGCTCACTGACCAGTTGTGTCAAGTTTGTGAGACTCAGGAGGATAAAAAATGCTGCAGCACTACGTGAAAGCAAGGAAATGGATGTCTTTCAATAAGTCTCTGTGCTCTAAAGGGATCACTCATCAATCTTTCCATTCTACAACCTCTCTCCCCACAGGCAGTACATGCCCATAGCTCATTCAGTCACAGAAGTGAACCGATTCTTGAAATATCCATATAACGGAGAATATGAGTATCAAACAGTGGGACATCCAACACAATTCCTAACGGTATGTGGACTATCACAGAGTTTAGGAAGAACCACTGGCAAGGTAAAAGCTACTGAACAGCAAACAGAACGGAACAAGGAACATCCTCTCAACACAAAAAAGAAATTAAGATATTACTATCCACAACTTATCAATTAGAGTTCCATCTCAAAAACAATCAAAGGGAAAAAAAGAAAAAAAAAAAGCCCCAAACCACCAAACCACAAAAATAAAAAGGGTCACTGAGGGAGTAATACTTTATGTCACTAAATAAAGCATAGTGCATAACTCATTCCCCATTCTTCTGCTATCCTTATAATTTCTTTCAGAGAGAATTTAAGACTTTCCTCTTGAGGTATCAGCAGTCAAACAGGACAGACAAAACCAGTATATATGATGCAAAATACTAGCAACTATACAAATGTCACTGGAACAGGTCTGAAATTGCAAAAAAATAATTTAGTCCACTTGGAACCACCGAAGAATTAGAGCTGAAGGCTCTCGACTTAGCAAAGATCAGAAAATAAAGGGAAAGTTTTTTAAATTTTATTTTTTATTTTATCTTGCAATTTGTGGCAAAAGGTCAGTCTTGCACTTCCAACATCCTTTCATTCATACTTTCACTACTATGAAAGCTAGTTTAAAAATGCATGACTATGGTTACCTATGATGGCTAATAGAAGAAAAAACCCAGCAGTTTCACAGCTGACCTCAAAATCACTTACAGCAGTTCAGCAAAAGTTGGGATGAGGAAGGCAGGCAACAGAAATTATCTTTTGAGCAATGGCCTAAGTGTTACAGCACTAGTCCAGAAAACGAAACTCAGCCTTTCAAACACCCTAAGGGCCTGAGCCTACTTTTCTAACATCACATTAATTTTTTTATGCTATTATGTCATATACATATATATATACACTTTTATACATATAATCCATTTATATGCTTGCATATATATAGATAAAGCATATAAGCATATATTTTTATACATTAACTTATATATAGTCTATGTACAGCACTGTGTTTTACAGGCAAAAGCTGTCTTTTAAAGAATAAAACTCAGGATGAGTACAATCCAGTGAATACAAATCAACCTGGAGCCTGTTGACTCAACGGCTCATTAAAGAGATGAGGTTTAAACTGCTTAGCACAGAAAGCCTCCCGAGGAGAAAAGGAGAAAAAGGAACGTTCTATTCTTTGAAGACAAGGAAAAGGAATGTTCTATTCTTTACTGTAGTATTCCCCCCGATTCCTTCCATGAACTTGCTTAGGAAGAAAAATGAAATCTAAATTTATCATTTTAGAGACACCCATTTCAGTCACTGTCGCAGGATGAAATAAACACTCCTTTCATGCATTGCTCAACCAAAATATTTGAGCCATGCCTAAATGTCAAGGCATGTGGTGCTGATGTACCCAACCAAGTGGGTTGAACCTAAAGGTAGTCTGGACCATCAAACTAAAGGAAATGCTGCTGCAGTATTCATGTCTTTAATCTTTCAGCTGATCTACTCTCATAACCAGTACCACTTAAGTTCATCTGGAAGTTAAAGGAAGGTGAAGTCTCTATTAAAATAAACACTAAACACCAAATAATAGCTACTTCAAAATCATGAGGTAGTTATAAAGAGCAAGTTATTCAGTAAACCATTTTACATGACTGATAAACCATGACCTCCAAAGATAAAGAAAAAAAAAATTACTATAATTGCTGAAAATTAAAATGACTGCTTCCAATTTGAGTAGTGATCTGCACATCATTATATTTTTGATTAGCGCTTAGAAAAAGTCACTGAAAATGATCCATTATTCATTTTAGTAAGGAGCAGGTAGAAGTATTCTGGAGCTTTAATTTTTGCAAACCTTCTTCTTTTTTTCATTGTACTTGAATATTAATATAGGTACACTCCAAGACAGATGAATACGTTACACAGTGATTACTTCACTAAGTCCAGAGAAACACACTGCCACTGGCTAAGTCAGTGCGGTCAATCTGTTTGCCCTTCTCTGATTTCAGACATCCTACTATGAATTCAGGTTGTTGCTAACAGGTCTAAAAAGACAGTACGTTTGGTGCCCAAACAATAGCAGCTGCATGGAACTGTTCCCAAATGAGTATCACGTATTTGCCCCTCTGGGCTTATATTACTGGGAGAATTCTTCAATGGCAGCTACAGAGGAAGCCAATTTCTCATTTTATATGCAGAAAAACATGTTACTTTTATGGAGAGGGAAAGAAGCTTCTGAACAAATTCAAAAGGCTTTCAGTTTACATTAATATAGCAGACCTATCTTAATGCTATCTTGTATTCTCATATACACCTTATCCTTCCTTTTAATGCCACAGGGAAGTGAAAGAAACAGTTCACGAATAAACCATGCAAACGTTCTTCTGATGTGAAACTGTAAACAAATACTCTGGCACAATACAAAATAGCACATGAAAAAGTAAAGAGAAGTCCGTATTTCAATTCCAGAGCACGAGGGAATCCAACTTTGAAATAGCAGGCAATATATATGACTTAATGCAAAACATTCTAAAACTGTACTTACTAAGCATCACCTATGTGACAGCATCATATTAGCTTAAAAATAGAAAAGCTATTGATTCACAGAAACTGCCTGATATGCTTTCCTAAACTCTCACGAAGAGCCTTAACCATTAAAAATAGAACTATGTAAACAGCAGTTGATATGGTGCCTAAAAAATCCCGCCTGTAGGATCAAAACCTACAGTTAACAGTGAAGCAGCTTCTTAAAATGTGTATGAGGAGACTGGAGTCAGGTCACAGTTACACCACCATTAACATATGAGCGACTATACCAAGGCAACAGTGTTACACAAGGAATGTTCTCAACCAGAGGAGCAATTGCCAGCTCTGAACACACTATCAGCTTATAACATGTTCACAAGAAGTTAGCCTTTCACCAAGGGGGTACCTCCTCTTCTTGAGATGTTGCTGACAACACATAGCAGCAGTTCACTGACCCGAGGAACACAAAACAGGGTTTATAAAGTTGTTTCGGAATTAGGTGCTCCAAGGTATGTGGATAAAATACCACACAAAATAGATGAAACCAGAAGGATCACTGTATTATCAAATTCAGCAGAAGAATAACCAACGATATCTTCTTAGTGAAAATTCTGGAGGGTTAATCCTGGCTGGATGTCAGGTACCCAACCCAAACTGCTCTGTCACTTCCCTTCTAAGCTGAACTGGGGAGAGAAAATACAATGAAAGACTTGTGGGTCAAGATAAGGGTAGGGAGAGATCACTCACCAGCTACCATCACAAGCAAAACAGATTCAGCTTGGGGAAATTATATGAATCAAATCAGAGTAGGGGAATATGAAATAACATCAAATCTTAAAACACCTTCCCTGCACCCATCCCTTCTTCTTGGGCTTAATTTTACTCCCAAGTTCTCTACCTTGTCCACTGCAGGTGGGCAGGGAAGGAGGGTTGCCTTTAGTTCATCAAGTCCCTGCCGCTCATTCCTCTGCAGGGGAAGGACTCCTCACACTCTTCCCCTGCTCCATTGTGGGGTCCCTGCCCCTGCAGACAGACCTCCATGAACTTATCACAGTCTGAGTCCTTCTCATGGGCTGTAGTTCTTCACCAACTGCCCCAGCATGGGTCCCTTCCAGAGGCTGCAGTCCTTCAGGAAGACAGTTCCAGCATGGGTGCCCTGCAGGGTCACAGGTCCTGCCAGTTAACCCACTCCAGCGTGCAGTTCCCACAGGATCACAGCCTTCTTCAGACATTCACCTGCTTCAGCATGGGGTCCTCCAGGGGCTGCAGGTGAATATCTGCTCCACTGTGGACCTCCATGGGATTTAGGGGCACAGCTGCCTCACCATGGTCTGCACTACAGGCTGCAGGAGAATCTCTGTTCCAGCGCCTGGAGCACCTCCTCCCCCTCCTTCTTCACTGACCTTGGTGTCTGCAAGGCTGTTTCTCTCACATATTCTTGCTCCTCTGTCCTTGCTGCTGTTACGCAGCAGTTTTTTTACCTTCTTAAATCTGTCACCCCCAGATGATGGGCTCAGCCTTGGCCAGCAGCAGATCCATCTTGCAGTGGGCTAGCATTGGTTCTGTTGGACACTGGGGAAGCTCTGGCAGCTTTTCACAAAGCCACCTCAACAGCCCACCCCACAACCCACCCCTTCCAACTACCAAAACCTTGCTTCACACACCCAATACAAATATATACTTTCTTGAGGAAAAGCTATAAAAAACATAACCTTCCCTGAACCATCCCAGATCTGTTCTGTTTAACCGACAACCTAAAAGAGCAACAATGGAAAAAAGAATAGTCATCAGAGTGGAAAGAAGGGTCAGAAAATTTTTTTCCTTCCTCAAAAAAACCCCAACAAAATGATACCATACAGGAAATTCTCTTCAGCACACCATAGCTTTCTTAAAAATACTGATTTCCTTATTCTCAGAAAGCTTTTTCCTGCCCCGGAGACTACAGATAGATAGATAGATAGGTAGTTAGACAGATAGATATACACATATATAAAAGGCTTAATCAAGTTGCAAATTGAAGACTTTCACTGTTATATGTTTCTAAATCACTTTCTGTAACACTGTCAAAAAGTCAGTTTCCTCAACAGTGGAAACATTTCAAAAGACAGAGTGACTTGAACAGAAAACAAACCCATTATTTTTCCACTATGATCTTGGACAATGTTCTAAACTTAATTGCAGCAAAGTGTCAAACATACTAACACAAAGGAAGTGTAAAGAACTACAGATTAATAAAACTAATCGCTTCTGTCCACTCAAGAGCACCCAAAATTTTTGAAGTAAATCTGCTGATGGAGTAATTTCTCTGTGGTGATAACACCAAGAGCAGAAAATCAAACATCATCAAATAGCTTGATTCTACCAGAGTGAGGATGTCCCATCATAGCTGACGATCTACAATCAAGAGGAAAGAGTCAGAATACTGCAAGACCCAATCACAGTGACTCTTTAACAGTTATATACCAAGAACTCCTAATCCTAACCATAACCTAAATTACAAAAAAAAAAAAAGAAAAAAAAGGAGAATCAGATCTTTGAGATTCATAAGTGTGATACAGCAAACTGAAAATTGTTTTATAAGCTGTAATGCCTGTTTGAAAACTGTAGAAGGAACCTCAAAACCATGGTATAGATACCAATATAATGAAATTCCAATACCACATAACAGTGGACTTCCTACAGGTGAGCCACAGGCTTCTTTGAAGTTACATGACCACAGCCCTTGCCTCTCATGTGGGGCTGAGGATTAGAGCAGAGAGGTTATTATCACAGAGCGCTGAAAAACTTCACACCGAGACTGTGAGAGTTGTCCTACCTCCAGACTTAGCAGTAATCCAGAGGCAAGTCCTAACTGACTCTCAGATCAAATACAGCCTGCAGCCCAAAGCAGGACCACTCAAAGTTAGTGGGCTATCATGAATGATGGTACATGAGTTCTTCTTTTTTCCTAACAAGATGAGTAGAAGCACAGAACTACTGGAAGACTGTAATTTGCTTTACAATATAATCAGCTTGCTTATAATTAGCAGAGTGAAATAAAAACTTATACTTGGCCATGGAAGCTTTTAACTAAGACCCATCGAAGCCACTGAGAGATAGGTACCTAAACCACAGAAAATTTGGGTTGGAAAGGACCTTGAAGTATCACTTAGTCCAACCCCCCTGTCAGGGGCAAGGATATCTTGCATTGGGTCGGGTTGCTCAAAGCTCCATCCAACACACAATGCTTTTGTGTTTCTGAGCTAAAATACCATTTGTACTCCAAAATCTGAACTGCAGATGCCGTGCACTGAGAACACCCCGTATGGCAAAAGGAACTCTTCCTATTCCCAGGAAATTAAGCTACTCAGCTGCAGTCTGTTTCTGTACTAGCCTTTTGTAATATTCCCCAATAAACTGACACAGAGTTCAGTATGCAATAACAGTTTTATAATGGGATTCTCTTTATTTTTCTCATGAGTATTAACACACTAATTCTCAGACCTGCTACTGAAGAGAGGTATAGTTTTCCTCCCAGTATGTATCTGAAATTTTGCTGGAAAACTTTAGCCTCTCTGTATAGACAATTTAGTCTACCTAGTAATACCAGTATATAATAAATAATGGCCAGTCTTCGCGAGCGAAGATTTGGGAAAGGTCATTAACCCTTCGAGCCTGCGCAGTGGATTTTTTAGGTGAGACACAGCGTGCGCTGAACTGAGCCCACCCTTTAATCCTGAGGTTCATCTGCCGGGGCCGAGCAAGCTTGGACAGTGGCAGTGAGGTCCCCAGGACGTAGGTTTGTTTAGAGTGACCTTCTCTTAGATGGATTGCCTTACAAGGCTGACGAGCTCCATCTGCCCGGGGGGCTGGGAATCGAACCCGGGTCGCAGTGGTTAGAGTCCTGCACCCTAACCACTAGACCACCAGGGGCCCCAATACCAGTATATATATCACACTAAAAACAGCCTTTATTAACTGTAAAATCTTATCAGCATATTTTAAGCTAGGTCTCTGTTGTGAAAATTGTTTCCTTAAAATTCTACTTCCTATCTACTTAATATGGCAGATGCAGATTGATTAGGAAGCCTGAAAAACAAATATAAATATGAGGCATTGACTACAGTTCCTGTAAGAGATGGAAGAGACAATTCAAAATTAAACATTTGATGAAAATACCTGTGAAACGGTTTCAAATCACCTCATTTTGAAACCATCCCAGGGACATTCATCTGCAAAAAACTGCATAAATCTCTTTACTGCACATAAAAATTATTTTCTTGTAGTAGAAGTGGCACACAGAACATAAAAATTTGGCACATATTAGGTGCCTAAAGGTTTATGTACTGGACCCAGTCCTCACTTTCAAGTAAAAATATTTTAACTTTTAAAGCTTTTCTAAGAGTGGTATTTCCTGGCAGAGAGGAGGTGAGTGAGAACTCTCAACTCCCATGCTTGGATCAAACTAACTTTGTATTATTTTAGCATATTATGACAATTCTAAACTAGCAAAAGGTCTTCAAACATCAAAATCCATTTAACCTAAACTCTACTATCTCCTTTAAAACAGGGGGGAAATAATAAAGCAGTATCAGAGATGTTTTATAAGAAGACAAAAAACTTATCCACACTACAATCCTGTAAGAATACAGTGATTACTAAAAGGTTCAGATAGAAAATCTCACCAACTTGTCAGTGAACCCAATTCATATGAGGACTACAGGAGAAACAGAAAGCTGGAAGGAGACTCTCCAACAGTAGCTATTAAGGTTATATTTTCAGCTATCTCAAAGGGGAGAGGCTGAATCTTCTTTTGCTAGAGAGTGGTTCTGGACATAATGGAAATGTTATGTTATGACTCTGTTTTGAGTGTGACAGCTTAGAGTTACAAGAAACGCCGCTGTACATCCAGCTAAATGAAATAAAAAATATGTGTTCGGAGACTCACACGGTGCAAGAAACTTTAGTCTATCATTTCATCTTCCATATGACTAATGTGATAAAAATAAAAAGAGATACTGTGAACTGAACTAGAAGTCATTCCACTTTCACTCAATCTTTCTTTCCTTCTACCTCAGTTCTGCAAGCTGAGGTCAAAGTTTACATCTTGAGACACAAACAGCTTCACTCTCCTGTGGCTGGAATTTAATAAGCCTGACACAGGAGTTACTACACTGGGGTGTGCTTAGTTCTACTGCAACAGTGCTTGCAAAAGGCAGGCTGGTAAATTATATGCTCAATAAGTAGACAGAGGAGATTTTTTACTTTATTTTCAATAATAGCCCCAACTTCCTTCCCTCCATCCAAAATCTAAAGAAGGAAAAAAAAAAACCAGTCGCCTTTCTCTCACTACTCAGAATGAGGTAAAAATCTAATGAAATCAATTAAGTCACAACAGTACAAGCAAGAAACAAACAAGCTCACAGTTTCTGAATATAAACATGTGTAATAAGGTATACATTTACAATTCCACAGAATCTAACCTGAATTTAGATTTACAAAAAAGAAAAAATTTATTTTCTATCATACTGCTTATAAATGTGAAAATTGCTTTTCAAGGTGCATTGCAGGTAGCTGCTACCAAGGGGCAAGATGTTTAAGGAAATTAGGAAAAAAATTAGCCTCCATCACCTTACAAGGTATGGAAAAAATCTATAGCTAGAAACAATTAATAGAAGTATCACTTATGCAACTTTATATAATAAGTATAAAACCAAATATGAACAGCTGTATTCAGTGGTATCCAAACAGATTTGACATACAAAATCTAGAATGAAGTAGAAGTCACCTTCTACTCATGAGTCTACCTCACAAAATAACTCTGAAAAATACCATTTGTAACAACTGCTGTTCAATAAATAGCTTCCCTAACCCCATTTCAGTAATTTCCTTTTGCTTGATCTAAAATCAAGCTTACAATCAGCAAGAGAAACTGCCTGCTTCATTTGCTGCATACACTGAACTGAGCCACCAAACCTAAATGACTTTTAGATAAAGAAGTCCCATACCTTTTGACTCATTATGTTTTTAAACCGTTAAAATAACTAACCTGTCATAGGCATACAGTTAGAGCTTCATTTCCAGTTAAACAGGATAACTTACATGTTTCCTAAATGTAAGGAAAAAATAATTGTGAGGTGTAAAAGTTGCAGTAATAATAATAAAAAACCAAAGGCTTCTCCTCTGAAAAGAAGCAAATGAATTGTAGGTCACACCTTTCTAATAACCACTGGATAGTAGTTTTCAAAGAGATTGAAAACTTTGCACAAAAATGCAAACCTGGTATTCCATCAGCAAGCTGAAATGCCTTTTTTTTTCCATTGCCTGAAGAGCAAATCTAACTACTAATAAAAGAATCCAGTTGTAGAGACTGTTGAAACCAAATAAAACAGAGCTGAACACTGTTGACCATGGCTACTGTCTACCCTCTCTAATGTAAAGGTTACCTTTAGTCACTGACCTTGTCATAAGCAAAGAAGTTGGAAGTTTTTTTTTCCTTGTGTTAGGTTGACACAGTTCATGGTGGTATTGCCACAGGGCTGTCAGCCTGTCATCATTTCTATTATGAACTTCTATTTAATACAACTTTAAAATTTTGCCAGTAATGAATAAAATTGAAATTACACAAAAATTAAAGCTGTTTTCGTTAGGAGAGGAATTTCTTCTGACAGTGCTCTCTACCCTATTACTATGCATTATAGAAAATCCAGCATGTCTCTTGAAAATTTAACTCTCTTCAGTGGACTCACAGGAGGAGCTTAAGTAGCTCTTGAACTACTGTAGAATGGGAACCATCTACAATGTCAGTACTGAAGACATTAAATTGCATCATCATCATCACTCTGTGAAAAAAAAATTCCGTGGTAGTCTGTAATTGTTTCAAAGGCTCCACCAAAGACAATTCAAGTCGGTAATACATTTTCCAAACTTAGACTACCATTAGGTACACTTATATGATACCTATAATCATTGATATTTGTAAACTATTTTGTTGAATGTATGATTTACGCTTCTGGACCTATATCATTAATAATATTTTTCCATAGCTTGAGGGAAGGGAGTAGCTACTGTTATCTAAACAGAACTATGGGATTTCATAACATGTGTGCCAACTCCTTTACTTCTATCTAAGGAAAGTGCAGTATCTGTAAGGTACACTGTATTACACCTGTGATATGGTGTAATACACTGCCCATGTACTGGGCACCTTGTAACAACTCAGGAGTACAAATACAACCTTTCTGAATTATGTATTTCCATGCTGTGCTCACCTCTAAAAAAAGAATGTCGTAAAGAAAGTTTTTTTGGAAAAGTTATTGATAAGCTCTATCAAATCAGCTGCCAAGTCAAGAAGACTCAGATAAGTTGAGGATTTCAAGCTGTTAGTGAGAACAATTTCTAGGAAGATCAGATCAAATCTCAGTTGAGCCTAAACTTACAGAGTTGGGGTTTTTTTCAAAAGCAAGCCTGTTTTTAATTCACAGCACAAGAAGACTACTTTAAAGAAATAGGAGACAAGTAAGGTATGTGTAGGATCCAACACAGAAAGAATGAATGGGTACTGGGTATTGTAACTCTCTTGGGCTATACTTAGGAATGTTAGACTATCAATGAAATGTAATTTCTTGTGTATACAATTAGAATATAAAGCAGAGAACTAAAGCTCACAATTTCAGTATGGAAGATACTATGAAGAGAAAGGTAAACTAAATATCTACTGAAAAGTATCCAGAGAAAAATAAGTATTCTGCCTTCCTTTTTGTTACATACAAATACAGAAACATTCGGGTCAAACAGGAATATCTTCTTTAGTCCCTGAAAGCTGCAATTATAACAGAAAGAAGAAAAAGAAAATATGAATCTATTCCATTTTGAACTACGGTATTAGAAAAGGGAATAGGTTAAGAGGTGAATAACTTTAACTGCTTTGTGATAAATCTTAGAACATTGCTTTTCTTCTTCCCCTCTTAGTAGAAACTCCGAAGTTAGAACACATAGCCATTTCTCAATTAAGCAGGGCAATGAGGAGAGAAGAACCATGCTAACACAAAACTTAATCATCTTGTATTATTGCCTATGGGAGAGGCAAGGGAATCATAAGGATTTATGTAGAGAGCGCTTTAACAAGTATAATGCAGACAGGTACCAGCCACAGATCCTGGAATGCCAACTCTTAAAGCCAGGAGTTTTGATTAGGGAAAAACAAGGCTTAGTTTAATAAACATAAACTATATAATCCAATTTTGCTGTTAGCTCTTCACTATGCTTGGATGACTTCTTCAAGAAAATTTTGACATGTCTTTAAAGGCATTTTTCTTTGACAACTTCAGAGTTACTGAAAAGCTGCTCATTATCTTAATAGTTGAAAAGGTAAAACCATGATAAACAGTAAATTATGCAAAATCAACGCTGACTCAACATTTTAAGAAACTAAATTTTTCAATACTGTATAATCTGCCATCAACTTCCACATAAAACGTTTTAAGTTCTAGAACACACAAAACCAAAACAGCAACACTACTTGCTCTTTATGCTTAAGATACCTTCATTCATGAAAAATGAAAATGTTAAAATTAAAAATGGGAGAAGAATAAACATAATAAAAATATGATCTACCACAATAATAACAATGCAAGTTATTAGGCTGCAGGGTAGCAATTAGATATAGTACAATACCTTAGTGGCCCAAGTACTTTCATTTTCCAGAGATACATCCCACATGAAACACTGTTTTTAATTTTTAAAGACTAGAAATTTCTTATATTGTGATAAGCTCTTTGTGGCTCCATCTCCCCTGAGCCACAAAGCAAATAACATTTTGTTAGTCCAATCATAATATAACACTATAGAGAAGACTTAGTTCTAGCATAAAAAAGATCCACCATTTCACATGGTGTAACTTTTTGCAGTAATGGTCTTGTAGCAGAATGGTGACATTATCCAAGGTTATGTCACTTTATGGGCATGTGTGGGTCTACGCTTTTGGCCTGAAGAGACAGGTCAAAGGAGATTTCTATATGTAAATTACAAAACAAACAAACAAAAAAACCTTTACCATAGAACAATTTATTCAAATGAAATTATGTCCCAGTATATTTGTGTTCCACCTTAAACACATTAATTTCTCATACTTCGGACCTTCTGATATGTTATAATCCCAATTTTTTCACTAAACACACATTATCTTTCACTCCATTCTTCTTCCAGTACTAGCGTAAATTTTTTCTTGTGCTTAGGAATGTTCTCAAATGACTAATACCAGCTTTAAACTCATAAAACATCTCAATCCAACAAAGATTATCCCACTTATTACCAATCAAATAAGGGTCTATTTTAGTAGTTGTACTCTGTGTCAGTTTATACTGCACACAAATGGAGTGATTAGAGCAGAGCATCATTTTGAAGACATGACATTCCAAAAGATGCCCTCACATGAGCAGGCAATTTGTTGTATACGGTGACCCTGTGAAAGGGAACCTGAGTGAACTCATATTTATGCAGAGCAGACAGTCAGTGCCCAGGGCTGAGCTGCTTGGCAGCAAACCCAGTCAGCTCAGCACCCGCAAGCACAGCACTGCTGCAAAGGACTAGCACAAACCCAACCTCGGGAGAGCAAAGGTGACACGGGGACGGATTACACCAGGTCAGAGAACACGCATTAATGAGCTGGGAGAACGCAATGCTGTGTTACTCTGTACATACATATAACGACAGAGGTCATGAATAAATTCACATGGATGTTAGATAGAAAGACTGGACTGACAAATAAACCGGGTTTTCCTCTCAAACACCTTGCGTTATGCTGAGACAAACTGCACGTAAAACTCTTTCAAAAGAACCACACATAGACACAGCAGAGGCAAAAACTAACAGCAGAGAAAAAAAGCAATGCATGGAATGATGACACATAACTGGTGCCCAAAGGAAATCTTTCAAGAACAGAAATAAAACCTGTTTCATCAGACATACACGGCCTACTAGGACTGATTTGACGACTTTTACAAAAATACCTCAAATATCTCCAAATAAAAGGAGGAAGAAAAGTAAGAACACAATTTAAAAAGAAACCAGCTATTATATGTATATAACAACAGCAAAATCATACTTGGGAAAGTGCAATGTCCACTTAGATGCAGGGTTTTCCAAAACACAGCATCAGATTCATTGCCAAACTACTACGGAATATGGTATTCATTATAAGAGGAACAAAAATTTATTAAAAGCTGCATTAGAACAGAAAGTATACATAGAGACAGCAAACATTGATACTGTCAATAGGTGTGCAACCCTTCAAGAAGCAAAATATTGCAAAAAAAAAAAAGGAGAAAAAACTATCAACCATCAAAAAAAGACCTGTGAGAGATACAAGCATTCTTCACTGGTTACTGAAGCAAAGGAAGTTAAAAAAGGAGATAAGTAATACAGGATGGTTTTCTCCTAGGTCCCAAGAAAAATCTTGAAAAAGGTTGGCACTACCTCCATGAACTTTGGGTCAGAACACTGATTTTATTCTTATCAAGGGGGATAAAAAGCATAAATTAAGGTCAGGAGTCTCTGCCAGAACCATTGTAAGACACAAAAATGATCTTGCTTATATAATTCTCTGTAGTCTTGTGAAAGAAATTAGTATCAATACAGAGAGGTATATAAACACATAATAGAAGCAGCAACAATCACTAGCAGTCTCTACTTCCTGCTAAAGATGTTCATTATGAATGCAATAAAGTTTGAAAAGAGAAGATATTTGGCTTAATTGCTTTTGTGTTGTTAGTTAACAGAGTTCCTGGTCTTTAAAAGAGCAATGATCGTATTTTGAAAATTATCACCACCATCACAGTCTGTTGCTAATTTAAAAAAAAAAAAAAAGTTAAAATATAATAACATCAACACCTCTCCTCCCCCAGCATTAGAAATATAAATGCCAGTATTCAAGAACAGGATTGTCTCTCAGAGAAAATATAACAGAAGAATTAACAGAGTAAAATTTTGTTGGTAAACTGCTCTACCCCAATTAAGGTGTCCTGAAAAATTCCACTCTCAAAAGTTCAATTAGCCAACTCACAACAAGGCTACATGAATGGATTACAACTACTCAGAACAAAAACTGCTGAGCCCAAGATGGCACACAGTATAACTATTGTCAGCATGCAGAATAATAAATCCATGGTTGCTAATGCTGTTTTTCTTGTTAAGTAAAAGGAAAATTGGAATACAGCAGCTGGAAACTGTGTTATTATAATGGGAAATTCTATTAATCTTTTCTTTGTGTGAAATTCTGTTCCATTTATGACACCTTATTATTTACATTCAAAGCAAAATAATTGGAACTTCATACACAAAATAGTGTACGTAGCCAACAAATATAAAATTCTTATCATCTACAAACAGATTTGCAAATCTGCATTTAGGCACAGAAAGAGACTAATTTTTATAAATTCTAACTTAAAACTGCTGTATGCACCTTTAAAATCACTAAACAGAACCTTTGGACTCCCAGCACTTTCAAAACATACCTCTTCATTTGCTAAAGACCCTCTATACAACTGAATGTGTGTAACAGTCAGAAAACAAAAGCCACATTACAAAAAACGGAAAATGGAAAATTCCTGGGATTAGCTTATTAAACATGTGGTTTCTCTTCTTTCAAAACCAATGCTTTGCATCAGGGGCAACTAATAAATAGGCACGAAAAATACATTGCATTTGTGTGTAATTTCTGTGCAATAATAAAATCGAACCATGGATCTTTTAGCTTGGGAGCATTCCTTGGTTCATTTCTCCAGAAGAAAAAGTTATTTTTGCTAATGCTGCCCATGGTATTTTGAAATGTGGTAACCACTACAGAAATTAAAAAACAACAACAACAACAAACACCACAACAAAACACTGTTCTACTGATGCTGAACTAAACTCTGATTCTGGATTATTCTAACCACAAACAGGCAACCATGTGGATGGGCAATCTGTAAATCAATCATGGGAATACCAGAAGTCAGACTCTGGGTTAGTATGTTTGCTATGTTCTTGCCAAAATTTTCCTTCCTGTTAAATTAAAATGTTAGCTTTCAAGCATATGACAAATCTTATTTACTCTATTTATGGTTAGTTAATTCTCAATGAGGAGCTGTTTTAGTTATCTCCAAAATTTGCTCATGAAGCATCTATGAGGTATTTTAATCTAATAACATCCTTAATCTCTTTGTTTTTGCAACAAATTACAAGTACAGAACACAGGGGACAGACAATATTTTTGCTTCCTTCTTTGTTCCCCCAAAATCAGATGAAAATGGAGAATGACAAGAAAGCAAGTTTCCACTACACAGAAGCAGAAAACAGGCTTACAAGATTGCCAGGTTATAGCCTAAAAAGATTAATTCCTGCACTTAAGCCATAATAGAGGACAATCTAGAGAGGACTGATGTTTAGTTGAATTGGTGCTATTTGTTCGGAAGAAGAAGAAATAGGAAGCTGTTTTAACCTCCCATTCACACTGTAAAATAAAAGACAGCATGCACATAAGCAAACTCCAGCATGGAACTCTCACCAGTTTTCTTATAACAGCAATCTCCTAGGCAACTTGTGCAATGAAATGAAAGTAAGAGTACATTTTTGACTTCTGACCTTGTGACAATGGGTAGGTAACACTGGGGAGAAAGAAAACATGCCAAAACTCTTGTGGATCTCACAACACCGCAATGAATTTAACTGCAAGCTAATTTCCTCTACAGTATAGACCAGAGGTGACCTGTATTACGAACCATGCAGGAGTGGACTAACAGTGACACACAGGACCACAGCAGTCTCCACACAAAGGAGACAGCGGCTGTAGAAGCAGCAACTTCTGATCCCAGTTGCCTAAACTACTTCTCATCCCTCTACAAATGGTCACAACAAGCTGGCATACCTGTGCCTGTACAGTCTAACATGACTTTGAGTCAAGGTGAAGGTATCTTGCAAAGCTAAGCTGCTTTAGGAACCCTCTCACTACTCCTAGCAAAATCTAAACAAAAATAAGTACACGACTAAATTTCCTATACTGAAGTGTCATGTTCTCTGCATGTTGGCTTACCTTTAGTTCAGCTTTAAGCACAAGGCTAAGAAACTTCTTATCTTTGCAGCCATTTTCCTAAGTTCACTTGTCAGTTGGGAAAGGTTAATATTGTACATGCGGCTTGTAGAGAATTTTAAATATTTTCAGCCCCCTATAAGTTTAGGCACAGATCAACAAAGGCAATTTTCAATCCTATCTGTGTTTTGGTGGTGGGGTAGCTATTGGCTACAGCCACATAACAAAACTACTTATCATAGCTCAAAATACAACCTATGCAGTAAGTTTAGCAGATAGATCCTAGGGGGTATTACTCTAATTGTACATTTTGTACAGATTACATAGATTTTTTCCTTCTCTATCCTTAGCATTGCTTTTGTATGTTTTTCCAACATGCTAAAATGCCAGGATCAGATAGCAAACAGTACAACTATAACAGGATTTATTTAGGTATCAAAGATACCTAGATTCTGTTCTGGTTTATTATTATTATTACTACTACTACCATTATAGATGGTATGTGTGTGTACTGCACTGTGTGTGTTGGATAAGCACACACATAAATAGGTTTAATATTTTTAACTATACTACATACTAGCAGTTAGAACAGTACTCTTCTGTAGGAAAAGACTAAAGCATTTTAAGAAAAAGCAATCTACTATTCTGAGCATTTAATATTATTTGCTGTAGTAAATCAAGCAGAAGTTTAACTTTAGAAATTTAACGCTTTAATTGAAGTACTGGGGTTTTTTGTGGTGGGGGTTTGGGGTTTTGTTTTTTTTGGTTGGTTGGTTTTTTTGTTGTTATCGTTTGCGGGGTTTTTGTTTAAAAAAAGAAAGTACAGGAGTACACTAAAATTAAAATATTAGTTATTCCTTTTCCTCTGGTTTATAATACACAGTGCATCACTAATCAACTATGTCAACAAATGAAGCTGCTTTAGGGGAAGTTCAGATTGGACATTAGTTCAATTCTCTGAGAGGGTGATCAGTCACTGGAACAGGCTTCCCAGGGCACTGGTCACAGCACCAAGGCTGTCAGAGTTCAAGGAGTGTTTGGACAATGCTCTTAGTCCCTTTTAGTTTTAGGAAATCCTGCAAGGAGCAGGGAGTTGGACCCAATGATCCTTAAGCTCCCTTCCAACTTGAGATATTCTAATATTCTATGTATAATACAGCAGGACGTAACTGTAGTACATTAGCACAAAGGCTGTTTTTTCTCTTACAGCTGGAGTTCCCTACAAAAAAAATTTAAAAAATCCTTCAATTAATTTTACTCTTTAAATAATAAGCTGTCCAGAGGTGCTGTTCATATATTTTACTTAAGAAATGAGAGCATTACTTTCCAGTCAAATTTCTTGGCAACTGGAGCAACAGACAAAAACCCTAAGACTTCATCCAACAGCTGGAAAGAGAAGGTAATTTAAAAAAAAAAAAAAAAAGGAAGGGTGGATTGCATTGATTATACATGCTGGAAAAAGGTGTTAGATAACACCTGAAACAATGATACAGAAAGATTCGGAAAAAAAAGGGGTGAAGTACTTTCACAGGCAATTCAGGGGCAAGGACTTCCCTATTGAGGGTAAACTGATATATCAAGGTGGGACTCAAGGACAACTTAATCAGCCTCAATTATGTTAACCAGAGCGGGGGAGATAAATAACAGAGGATCAGACTCAGCAACACTTTCACACAGCTGAGCCTTAGCCACTAAAGTACAGGATACAGGTTTTATAGGGCAACACTTGAATTGTTTCCAAAGTCAGGAACCTTGTAAGCTCCTCAGACCTCATTTAAGGATTTTACACTCTTAAAGGTTTTGGAAATCTTTCTATCAGAAAATATCCTACCTTCCTTAATAAGAAGAAAGTATGTCAGTTACAGAAAGCAAGTTCACGGCACACTACATCAGATGAATTTAATGCTCAATTTTTTTTTCACCGTTTATGGATCAATTTATATTTGTTCTTAAAAATCAGTAAAGTTTAGGTGAAAACTTCCAAGAATAGTCACACACATTTTCAGGCACTACTTTGTTGTGAAAATTATTGCAAAAACCTAAAGCTTTAGATTCTGAAAAATGCAACCAACTATGGAGGTACTTCAAAAAGTGTAATTTTAAATATCCAATACCAAATTTTTGTATATATAAATATCCAATACCAAATTCAAGCTTTTTGAAATGAAGTAATTTTGAGCATATTTCTATAGCTTCCCAAAACATCTATGTTATCCGTTTTAGTATCTTCAATGAACACTATGTGACACATTAAAATTTCATTAAAAAATTAAAGGGGTTCTTATTTCTCATGTAGATTTACATCAATATAACTATTCGTCTTATTCAGAAGATCTATGGCAGACAGGTTGGGCAGTATCTAACTTGTGTGCCCCTTATTTCATTCCTTCCCCAAAATTATTCCAAGCTTCTTGAAACATTTTAAATCTTGGAAAGTCCAGGCAGTCTCCTGACTGCCTTTTTGCCTCCTAAGAGTCACAGCTCATCATGAAACAAACAGATTCACCAAAAAATATGTCAAACTTGTGACAGAACTGATAGTACTTAGAGGCTGAAACATACTACAGGTCCTCTGAAACGACATGTACATTATGCAAATCATCAAGGTG
>NW_016690215.1:341799-350751 GCF_001604755.1 Lepidothrix coronata
TTCGTGGGGCGTCTTTTGTTGGATGATAGAGCTTCTTGCCCATAGGGCTTGTGGAGTCTCCCTCACTGGAGATAATCAAGAACGGTCTGAATGCAATCCTGTGCCGTGTGCTCTGGGATGACCCTGCTCGAGTGGGGAGCTTGGACCAGATGACCCACTGTGGTGCCTTCCAACCTTACCTATTCTGTGATTCTTCAGTCCCCCTGGTGCTGCTGGCGGGTGAGACCGGGGAGTTCCTCCCAAATTGACGCTTCAGACAGCGCTGCCTCGGAAACCTTTTGCGTGTCTGTAATGAGATTTGCAGGGATGATATTACCACCAGGTCATAATTGGAGACATACACAGAAAGGCACAAATCTATGTAAAGCTGTGAGGGAAGAGTAAAGTAATGGGAAAAAAAAAACAAACTGTGAGGTTAGAGTAAACCCATCTCTTATGGTTTGTTGACTGCAAGAATAGTTAATTGAAGGTTGATAGGAAGCAAAATCTCCCTGCATGGACACATCATCCAACCGATTTTGACTGGGCAGTTGTGAGGAAAGGAGGGGACTTAATTCATCAGTCTTCCCTTTTTTATCTTTTCATGCAGGTAACTCTCCATTAGGCATCAAGATCACTGAAATACCAGTTGCAGAAGCAGACATGAAAAGAGCTATATCAAGCTCCCAAGGTGACATACTGGCTTGAAGATTTGTACAGCTTTGCTGTTCCATGTGAAGGCAGTGGTTAGTTGAAGCTTCTCATAGGGGAAGTCCTGTCTCATTTGTAGGTAGGCCTTGCAGCAATTCTTTTTTTCTAACAATGCCTTCATTTGAATTGGCAATGCATCACCATTTTAGCAATTTAATGGTGGTTTTTAAATCTCTAACTGTAGGTGTCATACTGCTATATTTGAATTTTAATTTAGCTCCTTTAAGCATCTTATCTACCCCTAAAACCTGTCTCTCAAACTATACTCACCCTACATTTGTGTGAAATATAGACACAGAATCCTCCTCATACCTTGTCCTGTCTTGGAAATAAGAAGACAAATAAAATATCCTTGGCCTTTACTTGTACCTTTTTAATAATAAAACTTGACTTTCAAACAAAGTTTTTTGAGTTTTTGATTGGTTTTCTCTTTTTTTCATCTTGTCTCGTTCTGTAATGACAATACTGCCTATAACCTGCCTACGTAGGCTAGGAAAAGGTCTGTGCACAGTACCTTAAATGTCTTTTAAAAATTAGTTCTTGTGTAGATATAAGAAAATGAGTCTCGTGATTCCAGATAATTTTTTTTATTGTAACCTCACAGTACAAGTGTTAAGAATGCCCACAGCTGTTTTGTTACTGCAATAAACACTGTGCAACAAGTCAATATTCTAGCTTTGTTTCAGACAGCAAATGTGTTAGTTTCCTTTGTAGTTCACTTAGGTGAGAGCACAGCTAGAATCAATTGAAAGGTAAAATCCAAAATACGGTATGTGTTAACTGTTAAGAGGCATAAAAAAATCATTACAGTAATTTCAATACCTATAATGGTAGTGTTGTGTTGTCCTAAGAAAGAATGGGTTTCTATAGTAAGAGTGTACGCTGTTGTGACAAAATTTAAAGAGGATGAGTAATAAGGTTGTATGACAATTGTACCTGAGGTGGATTCATCCACTTTCTAATTAGCAAATATTCCAAAAAGCTGGTCTTAAATTGTATTTGCTGACATCGTAAAACTTACACTTGTCAACAAGAAAAAGCTACAACAGTTGGGTATCTTGATTCATTGTTCTAATTAGAGAAAAGTGTTAATTGTTTGATCACAATTCCATCTCCCATGTCCTCCTCAATAGGGGAGATAGTATTTTTGTTGTGTAATTAACCAGTTCATCTGAGAAAACATAAGGCTTTTGCAAAACTTTTGCATATTTAAGTGGAAAAAGGTCATAAAGAGAATCTGTATGAAAGAAGCCCAAAAATTAAAGTGTAATACACAAGGCAAACATTTTTAGGGTTAAGTGGTCCGTGTTACAAATCTTATGGTACACAAGACTGTCACATTGCCTGACAGACTGATGACCTCAATTTGCTTTACTTTTCTCTGTCTCTTCAGTGATAATCAGTGTAATGTTAGCTTACTTAATTCTTCATAGCTGTGTTCAAACACAGGAATATCTTCCCAATATAGACAACTGTTTAGGTTTATTCAGCATGACTGTGTTTGTACTAACAGAATGAAATTAAGTCCAAGCAACTTTTAATTCATGGTGGAGCACAGTTTTCTAGATGCACAAGTAAGAGATCCTGTTGATCTAAGTTTTATTTGAACTGTCTTAAATATTTGTCACTCAGCAGTAGTATTCAGTCTTGGTTGTTTTTTTTTTTTTTTTTAAATAGAGAGTGAAAAGAATTTGAGGTTGAGAATTATGCAATTTATTTTTTGTTTGCTACTATTTTTACTACTTATTTTAAAATGGTTTTGAATTATGAAGACTTCAGTAACTTTTGAGTTGTGAGAAGCATACTGTAGTGGAGGTACAGTAACCATGAAAACTGATAATTATTTACATGCCTACAAAGCTGATGTATGCTTATTGAGAAGGATGAACATGGGTAGCAGAGATGTAATTGTGCAAGTAGATTCGAATCCTGCAAAGTCTGAAGAACACAATTAATTTCATGTGCATTTTTAAAATTAATTAAAGTTGCTATCTGGGCATACACTAAAACAGGTGAATAAATCATTACTGAGTTTTAAATTTTATGGTAATATGTGGTAAATATACATCTGCATATCCAGGTTTTTAAATTTACTGTAAGTTAACTGCCTATAAGTAGCCCTTCATACACCAAACAAGGCTAATTTCTCTAAATATATCTAATATGATAAAATCACTTTGGTTTTATTGTTCTTGCATGTGAGATAAAGTGAAAATATTCAGGTGCATATTCATTATGCAACACAATGTTTTAGGCACAGAGTCCTCCTAACCTTTTTTTAACCTCTGTATGTTTGTTTGGGTTTTCTTTACTTTGAAGCTAAAAAGTTTTCCACGTCAGTGAAATTTATATGATTAAGTTCTTTTCCTAGAGAGTAAAAGCTTCAGAATATGCTTAAGTGTTTTCTTAGGTAATACAGTTGACTCAATAATTACAGTTTCCTGCAATTTCATATTGTGCTTGAAGCATGGATTCACTTACCTATTTTTTATGCCATTGATAGGAACATCATGCCCTATGTGTTTCACACAGAAATGACTGACTATTTTTCTTGTTCTGCAGGCACCTTGGCAAAGAGGATAAACAGATTGTAATCCGTTTTGGTTTGAATATTAAAAAAGAATCTGAAGACTTGAATAAATCCAGTAATTTAAAAGCTTTCATAATGATTTACATGAGCAGCTGTTAAACCCACTATTAGTAACAAATTATTTGGAATGTCTTAAAGTTAAATGTAAATTAATTCAGGTATCAGCTGAGATTCACAACAGTTGCTATATTTGAGCCTATAAGCTCTCATAAAATTGAGCCCCTATCAGTGCTAGATTTCACAAAAATAGAGCTTTTCACCCTAAGATAATGAATCAGGTGAATTTTATTGTTTCAGTTCATGTTTTTATAGCTGCAAAAGGAAAGATGAGCATATGTCTTAAGGCAATTAAATACTACCATACCCTTGCTGAGCTAAGTCATGTTTTATCGATTACATAAGTCAAAAGGGAGTATATCCTCTTTTAGTCAATCGTGTATTCTTCCAGCCAAGCAAGTAGGGGGAGGAGAGCCGTCTGTTTTCTAGATTTTGATATTGACCACCAATTACAAGTGTGTTATTTACAAAGGCAAGAAAGATGATGTGTTATGCTTCAGGAGAATAAAGTGAGGAAGATATATGTTCATCATCGATAAATTTAGATGAGGCACTATAAAAAGGTTCTTAAGCAGCAGTGAGGGGCGAAATTCTAGAAAAGCCAGGCAAGCACACAAGAGGGAACAAGGGGACTATACTATGATATTTTTAGATGTCAATTGCTGTATTTATTGATAAGATTGTACAACAGAACAAATTGTGTCTGAAGCGGGGAAATGAAACCTTAATATCATGCTTCAGGGCCTTTTTTGTTTCCATTAAAGTCACAACCATCTTTCTTTATGGGTTGTGATTTAGCTTTTTGACATAATTTTTGATCTTCCAGTAAAAAAGTGGCTGCACACAGGCAAATTGTTCAGGTGATTAGCAATGTTATTGTAATGGAAGTCTTGAAGTGCTTAATGGGTGGGTCCTGCTTAGCCTTAAACTATCAGAAAGATTAGGCAAATCAGATTGCATCCCCAGATAAGATATGTTGTATCCTGCTTTGCTTTTCCTGTGTGATATGGGCTTCCTGTGTGGGATCATTTGCAACTTTCATTTATTTATCTAATTTCCCATTGTTGAAGGAACCTAAAATATTTCTTAAGCTGTTGGTTTTCTTCCTTGTCTGCATGTGAATTTTTTGGCCGTGCTTTTTTCATTTTACTACAGTTTGATTGTTACAGATTATAGGAAAAACTTTATACTGTCACATGGAATACACATTCTGTGAAACTTTCTGAGCAAGTCATCTATCACCTGGTTGCGGGCAGTCAAGGTGAAACCAAATTCGGTCACCCTGCCAGTGGTCCCTTTCAGTCCTGTGTTCCTAGGCTCAACCTCTTCAAAGGCTGCTGTAATTAGATCTTTAGATGGAAAAGAGAGAAAAGGAGTTGTGATTCTCAGGGTCACAAGGTCTCTAAGCTGCTGATCTGTAATGCTGCTCCAGATTCAGATTTTATATGCATATTCCCCTCAGCATGCAACAAGCTGTAAAGTTGAATCTCCAGAGCTCAGATATCCAGCCTACTCTGTGGCTGCCTGCCCTTAAGTTTGTATCTACCCAGAAGAGATGAGTAGAAATAACTGAACTCACTGACATGCAACCCAGAATGCCCACACGGTCAGGGTGAGCATGCTAACAGCCTAGGTACTGCAGGGAGGCAGTTGGGGGCCAGCTATCGAACAGTGCCACTACTTTTGCAGTGATTCTGGTGGTCTGAGCTCCTAGATCTATCTAGCCAGAGAAACCATAACATTGTGCTGGTACATATGAAGTAGCAACTCTGATCAAGAAGCAGAAATGGTGGGGAGAGTAGAGGGGGCAGTGCCAAGCAGAGTTAGCCAGAGGCTTCTTGACTCCCCGTTGGAGCCGAGTTGTATTAGACATAAAGGCTGTGCCTGACTAGGGGAGTTGGGACTTTTCCCTGGCTGCAGGAGTTAGTGTACCTCCCAACCAAGTCATCATTCTATTTTTGTCTTCCCCCCAAAGCTACTGCCCTGCCCTCCTCCTTACGGGCACAGGCAGGCAAACAGGCACTGGTAGTATACTCCAGAATGTGCTGTTGTGGACAGCCAATGACAAATAGGCTTTTGTGACCACTGGCATGTAGGGCACTGACTAAGTTTTGGGTGGGGCAATAGTCCCTTTGTTAGGTTGTCCACTTAAGTTCAGCTTATGTTCACCTACCTTGACGAATTAGGTTCAGCGTATTGTAACAAAATAGATGAGAAAATGATGTCACTTTATTTCTTATATTGTACTTTCAACAGAAATGTTCTTAGCAGATCAGTAACATATACTTGTATTCATAAAACATTTGTAAAACAAGAAACTCCACTTGTAAATACTGATAAGGTTAGATATTAGGGATACCTAGAAGGAAGCAATGAAGTCCCAGAGCTGTCAAGCCAGTGAGACCCTGACTTTTTACCCTGAGACAGCTAGCTCCACTTAATAAGTATATCTCAAACATTTCACCTTGAGTTCTGTAAGGTGAATGATTGCTTACAGTGAAACTGCAGGTTTGAAAGATTCCTGGATTTCCATTTTATGTACTTACATGTAGGTAAGACCATGAGAGACATTCAAGATCTAAATGAATTCTTTGAGATAGAATTGTATATGCTTAAAATATTATGCCTAAAATTTTCTAAATCTTTCAGTGAATCTTTTGCTCTGCTATGATATCCTGTGTTCGTACTCTGTCTTTTTTTCTATTTTACAAATTTCATTCATTTATTCTTTTGTCATAAGTTATGCTTTCTGAAGCTTTTAGCATTTTGATTGCTTTTCAGCATTTTGGGGTTTACCTTCTTCTTTAGAGAAGTCCAGCACTTGGGTACATTATTATAGCTGTGGGGTTTATAAGTGACAAATAGAAGGCCATCTTCTGCTATTAGACTGCCACCTTAGTCCCAGATACAGCAATACCTTTGAATTAACAGAAGAACTGAATTACCGTCTTTGCAATAGTTTGATTTTTACTGCTGATTACTAAGGTTATTCACCATGTTGTACCAAGACAAAAGCTCAAAACTTCTGTTGCCATTTGTCCAATTTAAAATTTTCTTTTTGGATCACATCTGTATGTATGCTCACTAATTAGAGAAGTCGGTATTATACTTCTCTGAAAGAGATCAGTGGCAACATCTCTAGCCCATGAAGAGCTTACTACCTCTTCATGCCATTTGAAATATTTTTTTGCATTTTTAAGTATGAAAAACTACTATCTTGCAAGCCTAATGAGGCAGCTATCTGCAAGAAGCTGTGTTACAGGATGAATTGTTGTATCACTGTTTCGGAAATGCTGTATGTGTCATTTAGACCAGTGGCTACTACAAGCAGTAGGGAATGAGTATTATATTAATGACCATATTTGACAGCCTGTGTCCATAATCTGTTTTTCACTGACTTTTCCTTTTTAAGCCAACAATTATGCTCTCATCTGGAAAAATTAGACTAATGCAATTTTCCAAAAGCTGTTAACAAGGCTTTTAATATTAAAATGGCTATATATCCTAATGTGCCATCCTGAAACTATCTTTGTGTTGGGGTCATGAAATGAGGTACAGTTAGGGTGTATTCTGGAGTTGCAGAGCATGGAGAGAAGCCTACATGCTTCAGGAAGCATAGAGGTTCACTCAGTATATGGCACTCTTGTCACTGAATTTCTAACAGCATCTTCTGGGGTGATGTTTGCACTGAAGCTTTCTGAAGTTGGTGGAAGTATAGTAAACCCTTGTCCGATTGCAATTTTGTAATATTTGTGTGATTGTTGCTTCTTAAAGGACCTGACAAAGTGTGGGGACCTGCATATTCATCTGCTTTTTCTAAATTCATCATATCCAGGAAATATAATAAAATAAATTACCTAGTAGATTCAATGAAATATATTTTTCCTGTTTGTTCAAGCCCATCTTTCTTCAAAAATCCAATTCTGTTTGTGACTCAAGGTAGCTTAGACCAGTATTATTCGATAGTCAGAAACTATGGCTATAGCAACTACAAAACTTGGATCTTTATTCTTACATGGCATAGCCAATATGTTCTTCCAGCTAAACTCTGACATGTAAATCTTAAATAGTTATTCACAACCATGATTAAAAAAAACCCCACCTAAACCATCAGACTGTGTCATAGGTTTCCATGTATAAAAGCTGTTGTGACTTCCTCAGAACTGTATAAAGTCCTCTGCAGTCCACAGATTTCACAAGTTTATATGGTGATTCCCCTACATCCTTCAAGATAACTACATGGCTACAGAATTTTCAGAGGGAAAATTAACACTGTTTTTTTGGACTAAGCCAAAGAATGAACTTTAAACATCTTTTTTCAGTGAAGATTTGTTGCAGAGTAAATGTCCTCTAGAATCCATAATCCAATTTTTACAAAGTCCCTAGAACAGCAGAACTGTTACCTTTTAATTCTGGATATGTGTGTCTTTCTAAAATATCTTCTGAAATTAGCTGTGTTCCTTTGGTTTCACTATGATAAGAGAAATTAACAAATACCCTTTGTTCCATTTTAGCTCTGTTACTTTTGTATTTCACTTGAATCCAAGTAAAATACAAGTTTGTATTAGCAGATTTATGTGACAGCGTAAGCATTTATATGTGCACCAACATTCAGCCAGTCTAAGGCAGCTGTATCATGTTTTGTTTTTACAAAGACACTGTGCCATACCTGGTAGATGAACATTTAGTCATGTGAGTTGGATCCTAAACTTCTAAAGCTTTGCCGAAGATGTTTTGATGAACTGAAACAAAAGCTCTGCCTAACTGCAGCTCTGCCTTTCCACTAGATTCCAGTAATTCAGTCATGCATCCTTCTACTTCTTTTTCATCCCAAACACTCTTTAAAAAAATAATTTCCTTTACCAATTAAATGAATTGAACTCTGTTATAGATATGAACATTCATATATAAATACATAGATACTGTCTCCCACTTGGTGACCAGAAGTCCAAAGTATCTTAAAAAGCAATGTTTCTAACAAATTAAGAAAGAGAAAAAACTCAATATGTTCATATCCATGTGTAAAAAAGAAATCAAACCCACAAAAACACCTATTGTTCAAAATGGATAATATAATCCATTAAGTAACATAGATCATTGGAGAATACATTACAGGGTCACATAGTACCCTATTTGCCAGAGCTAAATGCAGCCTCCCTGGTAGCATTTTAATTTTCAGTCCTACTTACGCTTTGAAATCATCAAGTAATTGTCACTTTAGCACCCTTCAATGATTTCTAATCAAACACGGAAAAGAAACCTAAACAGAGAAAACCCCTCTATTCAGTGCTTAGATTTGGATACGAGAGGGGGAGGAAGTTTATTTTTTTCACTCATTAACTCATTGTGATTTTTTGCAAACTATTTTAGTTAGAATGAATAGATCCTTCTATGCTGCATTTTGGTTTTCCATATCAAATGCCTTGAATTGTCATGTTAATTAGCACAGACAAGTCTGCTTTTTATTCAGTCCATCATTATTTTCTCATACATACCCTTGTTTTATCCTTACTTTTTTCTAATTTACATAATCACAAGGTTTGAATGAATGCTGCTTAATAATAATTTCTTTTAATAAAATTTATTTTAAGTAATTATTACACATTTAAGAGTTG
>NW_016690215.1:351006-385003 GCF_001604755.1 Lepidothrix coronata
AGAAAAGCTTGGTAATTTCAAATTCTTTCAAAATTGTTACAGTACAATGTTATTTTTAAATAGACAGAGGAAAAATGCAGGAGAAGGCTCAGGACAAGCTGTACTGATTTCCTGAACCACAGAAAAATGTAATGTAAACTTTGCATTTAGACAGCTGTTCAAAAACCTTAGTTCAATTTGATTTCTCCCCATTATTGCAAGCTTTCATATTTTGCCTGGAAGAAAAGTAAAATCTCATATTTAAAATGTAAGGCTTGGATTCTGTTAAGTTTCATCAGCATTGATTGTCACACATCTTTTGACATCCATCTTTCTCTTCCTGATCAAATCTCTGTAAAAAATACATAAGTTGGGGTAAGGAGAACAATAGCTATAATATGGTGAACTAGCTAGCACTTTTTGAAGTTTTTTCATGTGAGGGTGCTTGGACTTTCTGGGAGCACATGGAGCACATACAGTTTCTAAGACAATGCTTAGTGAACAAACCAGGACGGGCTATAGTGTAACATATTTATAAAAAGAGAATCTCTAAATATTTCTGTGCCTCTGATGGAAAAGTATGAAAAACACTGATCTGATTATATTTTACAAGGTGTTTCAGTGCAGTTTTCCCAAAGTTGCTATGTAGATATTCAGCAGGAATGCTTTCATGTGTACAGAAGGCAGAAATGTACCTGGGATTCTGGCACTGCCCTTGTTTTCCAAAAATATCATGGAAAATCACTAACTTTGAAAAAGTCTAATAGGAGATTCAGTAACAAACTAAAACAAGCATCTTGGTTAGGCATGTGTGTATAGGTATTATGAAAACATGTTGAGATTGTTTCCTACTAGTGAAGTAATGTCTTATCAAGAAATCATGTAGGTGTTGTATAGTGAGTTGCCTTTTTCAGTGTTGTCCTTCTTCCCCTCCACCCTTCTGTTTCAGTTCACGTGACAGGACTTTGCACTCATTTACTGATAATAAGTGCACAGCCATCTTGTTTGAAAACTAGAATCAGAAACTGAAACAATTCCGTGTTGCAAGGTAAAATGTCCCTTCCGCCCCAAAGTCTGTAATTTTATGTGTAGTTTAATTGTAAACATTGAGGTAATGTGTATTTGGAGTTCATATTTTTCCACAGCTCAAATTAAAATCTTCATGGCAGGAAATTAGCAATCATAAGAAATAATAACATATTCAGTATTGTCTTTTTCTCATTAACCTAATGCAATGTATTTTTTATAAGAAAGAAAAAAAGGTTGCTAATACCATCTACTCTCATCTGTGAGATATTATCAAATATCTCACAGTGGCAAATTATTTTGTAACCCAATGGATTTTATTATTAGATATTGCAATGAAGTAGAACAATTCCCTGCCTACAACAGGTTAAGAGGAGCATAAGCATTGAATTGTGAAAGCATTTTGAACAAAAAAGAAAGAAGGTTGTTTATAAACTATAAGATTTTCCAGCTGTGCAACTGTTTTTTTCATAGCACTTAAGCTCTAGTTGTTTAAAAAGTAATGTTAAAAGTGTATGTAATTTTGATTATGGAGTCTGTTTCAAGAATCAAGTGGAAATGAATTGTTAAATAGTTTTGGAGGGGAGTGGGTAAGTTTGTAAGAAGTAAGCTTGTAGTTTTGAAGTTTGTGTGCAGTATATGTAATCTGACAAAATCCGTTCAATTCAAAAGTGGAAGACTACAAGACTTAACTGTAACTTTCAATAGTTATTAAATAAATCTGATATTTTCCTTTGTAACCTCATACACATCCAACCTGTAAACTGGGGATAAACACAGCTACCGAGGGGACAGTATCTATAAGAGGAATCACTGAGACAGAGGAGGATGGCAAGGAATAATAGAGAAAGAGAAAAGGTAAGGAAAAAATAATCACTTCTGGATAGGTTATATTTGCCAGGCTTAAACAGAAAAACTGCATTTGGATAAACCATGCTGAGACAAGAAGAAGGAAGATGAAAGAGGAGAAGCTTGTTTAACCAAAACAAGTGTTTGAACAGAATCTGACCACAAATATTGCTTGCTATGCAGTTTTGTAATGGCTCGTTAATAATATGGATTCCATACATCCTGTTTTCTCACAAACATATATTTTGCTTCTGCCCTTAGGGTGCTCTCCAGGTGGATTTTGGTAAGTGCAGACCTGTGTTAAAGCCTGTCAGACCAGCAGCCGAGGCTGCTTTAACACGGGGAGAGCCAGTCGCCAGTAGGGAGCAGTGTGTACTGCTGGCAGGTGGAAGAGCCTCTGCTGTGTGGAGGGAAGTCATGGAGGAGACAAACAGACGCAGCAGCATCCAGAGTAGTGATTAATGCTGGAGTGGCAGTGAGAATAGCAGTACCTGGGCAAGCAGAATTGGAGGAGTCGAGCCACTGCATCCAGAAGGTATTCAGCCTGAGTTTAGATCATGGCACATTAGTATGGGATTCTTCAGTAGGAAGGGATTTGAAATGGGGTAGGGCATGGTTTAGTAAGGTAAGGATTGAAGAAGAGTTTGTGCAATGGATTTTTGATTCTATGAGCAGAAGTTTGGTGATGAAACGAATGAAGTAAAATTAGTTGAGAATGAGAGGAGGAAGACAGGACATTTGAGATGGCTTTTTAAGAAGTGCTTAACAAGAATCGTGTCTATGGCACTGTGGACTGTGAACACACAAGATTGAACTGCTTCAGGTATGCAATGACAGTGATTTGGGATTTTTTGCATCCTGGAAAAATGTTTTAAATTTGGTGAAAAAATGGCCTCATCTTTTTTTCTACCATGCTAAAAAATCAGTTGATCAGCCACACTCATAAAGAGATCTTAGGGTATAGAGCTCAGACAGATCTGTTTTCCTCTGATATTACTAACCAGAGTGGTGTTTGTATGGTGGTGTATGCAAAAACACTTTCTGTGGGAATCCCTAGTGCTACAAAAATTATTTAATTGGAAGTCAAAGTCAGTAAGGCTACTTTATCTTCTTTCTTTCCTTTTGTTTGTTGTTTGTTGTTTATATTCTGCACTGCTGACAGAACTGACAACTATAATGAAGAAAATTAGAAGCTATTGACATGGATTAGTCATTTACAAAACTTACTCTTAGCATCACATCTCTAATTCATATATTTTTCTAATAGACAACTGGATATGTTGTCTAGTATAGCAGTTGTCTAATAATAGCAGTAAAGTATTAGTCCTGAAAAAATGCATTTTTGGCAAAGGAATTGATACATTCTTTCTCACTGATGAACAGAATCCATCCTTTAAAAACATAAGGTTGTGTTGTACCTGAAGGCACAAAGCAAAAGAAAATGTCCATTCTTAAAAGCTTATTTAAAAAGCATTCTGATACAACTGAAAAAGCATGTTATTTGCTTCAGAAATACTTGCAGTGTGCTTCAGTCCAGGCCAAAAGATAAAAAGACCCCTGGAGCTATTATTGAGAAACTTTCAAATGTTAAATGGAAGCTAATGCTGGCATATCACAAGAAAAGGTGTGCCACAAGAAAATGGAAAAATGCCTTTTCTTAATACTTTTTATATTTCTTTATGATCTTAAAATGTCATACAAAATAAGGTGAAAATGAAGAGAATTGCTATAGTTTTTGAGCTAATGATAATTTTTATTTTGTTGTGGTGGGGTTGGCCTCATAGTTCCTATGGACAAAGGAATGGTGTTCTGTTTTAACAGCAAGAATTTACAAGTTTCATCAAGTTCCTTTGAAAGTGAGGAAGAAAGACTAGAGAAAGGGTAGGAGAGGAAGGGAGAGAAAGAGAAAGATTTTTCTACTTACACAGGGCAGAATGAACCTGAATACTTCTGCCTTAAATTGCTGGGTTTCCTGTATTGCTGTAATACAAAATATGCATTTCTTCACTGTTCGTTTGGGGTATTTTTATTTTTTGTCAGACTCTAAAGACTCACATAGCCTCCTCTTGTAGGCAGATATTTTTAGTCTTGCTATTTCAGATATCCTTCATTTTAAGACTTTGATTTTAATTGTTGCCTAATCCTATGATGTTTAAATTCTATCCCTCAAATATTTTACCAAGCTAAGTATACTCACAATTGTTTTTTTTTTTCTTGATGTGAGACTCAGTTACTCCTTTCTATGTTTATTGAAATTAATAAAGTATCAAATCCCTGGGATTGGCATAAAAAGTTGTTTAATGTGTATATCTTATTTTGTAAATATCTTTGCCCTTTGGCTGGCACATTTTTTTAGCAGACTCTGATCAGTATAGTTTGCAACCAGGTGGCTATATAGCCACTATGTTCAGTGATCTAGAAGGTATGTTGGCACCTACCTGGAGGCACATGTTCATTCATGATGACGAGTGATGCTGGTGTAGGCCTTCTTTTCCTGATTGAACAAGTATTCTTTCTAGGATAAATATTTTTCCTGGTTTGTATGACCTCCTAACTTCATGTTCCTTACATATTGTTTTGAAATAATTGTATTTTATTTTAAACCCTTTTGTACTTTTACTGTTTAGTGTATAATGCTAGTGGAGTATCTCTTCATTAAAGCTGACTAGAAAATTACTTACCATCCGACTTCCCTCCCTCCCCCGCATTTCTGAAGCTCTTTTACCATCATGTTAATTGGGGAAAAATAAAAATGATGAATGGATAATTCTGTTATCTTCTGATTTTGCACTGGGTCCTAGGAATTGAGTAGTTTGGGGTTAATCTTTTAACTCTGATCAAAATAATACAGTAGAAATATCTCTCAGCCCAAAAGAACAACAAAAGTGGTGTGGTTTCACCTTGTAAATGCCAAAAAGGCTACTTTTATGGTGTAAAAGTAAAGGAGAACAATTTAATTTTTAAATTACTACTTTTAAAAATAAAAAAACACTTTTTTTTTCCTTGCTAGAAAGGTTTTTGTCAAAAAAATTACAAATAATTTGTTGTGAAACACATTCATAGACTGTTTGTAGAATGAGGACACACCATTCCCTGAATAATAGTTGTAGGACGAAAGTAACATAAACCAGATTTTCCGGTTTTAGAAACTGTAAAGAAGAAGCTTGGTCTTCAATAAGCCACTACACTTGTTTATTTTTAATATCTCTTACCCATGCAAATTAAGAGGAAGGCGAAGCTGCTTGTTTATGTCTTGTGAGCTTCCTGCTTGCAGCAGCACCACCATAAGTCAGTTGGTCTCAAATTGAATTATTTTTTACTCAAAAAGCTTTGCCATTTCTTCCCCTGGTAAAAAGTTCACTTTTAGAATCTAGATGAATTGGATCACAGCAAAGAAACTTTTGGCTACTGGTAATCAATAAAAGTAATTTGCCATTGGATCCATTTATCCCGTTTCATTTTAAATGGGTGGGTTGGCCCTGGCTAACAGCGAAGCACTCACACAGCTGCTCACTCACTCCCTTCCTCCCTCCCCTAGGGAGATAGGGAAGAAAATTGTAGGAACAGGAGTGAGAAAACTCATGGGTTGAAATAAAGACAGGAAAATCACTGTCATGGGCAAAACCACTTGGGGATTTTAACTTAATTTATTGCTAAGTAGCATAAATATTTAATTGGTTGGAGTATTGGGAAACAACAACAAAAAAGGACAAATATTTAATCTTGCAGGAAAAACACATTTCTTCCCACTTTCCCAGGCTCAGCTTCAGATTCCTCTCTGTCACCTTTCTAGTCTTCACTTCACACCTTCTCTCCAATCTCCTCCTGCCACGTTACTGCTGCACGTGGCGCACAGTCCCTTCGAGGAAGCACTGGGTGGCACACAAGGATGAAGTCAGTGCTTGGCTGACTTTCCCTCTGCCACTGCTTGTTGCTCCACAGGCCACAGTCCCTTTGGGCACATACCTGATCCAGTGTGGAACACCTCCCACTGCTCTGGCTTTCTTGTTCCTTCTTCCTCCTCCTCTCTCTCTGCTCCCCACAGCCCTTCTCTCTGTGTTCCTTGCCCCCAGTATTTTTTGCCCTTTCTTAAATGTTTTTCCAAGGTACCACTGGCTTGGCTGATGGGCTCAGCTGTGGCCTGCAGTGAGTGCATTGCAGAGCTGGCTGACACTGACTGTGACTAGCACAGAGCAGCCCCTGGTCTCTTCTCACAAAAGCCTCCCCTGTAGTACCACCCTGGCTGCCAAAACGTTGACTTACCTGTTCTCCTACCTCTTAAGTGACAAGACAAGCATGTGCATCACTGTGCCGTGATGAGAATGAATTCATTTCCCTTGGTGTGACAGGGGTCAGGAGAACATGTGCGATACTTGTGCATGTGAGTGGTGACATGATCAAAATGTTCACTATCCATGTGAATTGCTGAACAGTACCCATGCAGACTTTTTCTTGTCATGTGTCTGGAAGTGAAGTGGGTTTAGTTCTGTGACAAGAACCTCATGAAAGAAATAACAGAATCTAGCAATGACTGGCCAGTCACAAGCTGGTTTGGTTGCCTTGTGTGGGCAGCCCATATGCAGAGTAGGCAGGGAGTAAAATGTGAACAACAGTCAGGCTGAGCTCACAGTCTGTTGGCTGGTCACCTCTGACAAGATCTCCCTTGAAATATCATCCAACTTGAGTAACACTAGCGATTGTAATTTCTATTCTGTCAGAACAATGTCAGAGATAAAGTTTATTTCTCTGATCAAACTTGTGATTGTAACCTAAAAACATGTTGGCTATAGCTGACTCCAAGCAGAGTATTAGCCATATTCCTATAAAATAATCCTTGCTGTTGGATGTAATTACTCTTATCTCTTTTTCTTTAGAGTAATGAAAAATAAAATATGTAAGATGGAATAATCATCAGATTGCTGTGTAGCCTGGAAAAGAAAAATACTTAAATGCATTTCTTGGAGGAAAATTTTGCAACTAAAACTCACGAAGAATTGTCCCTAGTTCTCAGATTTCAGTGGAATTACTCACAGAGTAAGAAACTATTACACCAGAAAGATTAATAGAGCACAGCATACTAATTGAAAAATATCATGTTTGTTTATTACACAAAGGATTTTTTTCATATTTTATGCTGAGCACATGCAGGCAACCCACCATCAAGGTGGGATTTATTTCATGTTACCTTATTCCTTTTATATAAATCTAGTCTAAACCAGGTGTTTAGGCTTTCTATTCTGTGGGTAAAGGTCATGGGCATCACTTCAAAATTTCATCATACCAATCTTAAGAAGAAATGAATCATCCTTCTAAGATGTCTGTCTCTTCCTAATAATTAGAGGGGAAGCCTTAGATAATTAGCTCAAACTAAATGCCTAACTTAGGGATGAATAAAATGATGTGGATTGGTTTGCATCTTGTGTACCTGTTTGCTCTGGGCCATCTAGGCACTTAACTTCTGCATGAATAAAATCAATAGTTGCTAAATGAAGCCTTTTCTTAATTTTTCTATCTGGTACAATCAACTGTATTGAGAGCCCTTAAGTGTTATCATAATACAAATATAAATAACAATAGAACTAATATGAAAATAATAATTCCACACTTTTAGAACAAATTAATTCAAATGCCATTTCTCTTTACTTTAAATGAAACATCATTTTGGCAATAGCATAGCATACTGGGTCATTTTATTGATGTACTACTTGCTAGCTTTATGGCACAAAGAAAAATTGACTGACTGTTTCTCTGCAATTTCCTCTGGTAAACCACTCTGACTAGAAAAGTGATTGTAGGTAGAGGAATATGATGTTATAAAATCCAAAGCTTTGTTCTTGACAGACTCCAGAGGAAGCTAATGAGTAACCTGGAGAGAGGCAGGTTTCGGTGGGGGGTTTTTCTTGTTTTTTTTCTGTTAGGTTTCATGTTTTCCCCGACAGACATTTGAAGACTACCATTTAAGTGAAAATGGTTTAGAAACTGTTTTCAAATTGACGAAAAATAAAATTCAGTGTAAACAGTTGGTTATTTGTGTTACTGGCCCTACAAAGACTTACAAAAGAACTGAGATACCAACCTTCAGGTATGTGCACTATCCCTGTGAAGGCAGTGTACTGGTGGAGTGTAATCTCTCATTCCAATATGACGTGTAATTAAACTTTTTTCTTTTTCAAACACTTTTTTTAAATACTGCTTAGAATATGAATGGAAACTCAAAAGAAGCTGGTTTGGCTGTAGTAAGGCAAAGGTAAAAAGTCTGTACCCAGTTAATGATATGAAGCTGTGTTTTGTAACTTGGTGCAATTCAAATGGACATAACCAAACTCTTCTGCTAATTCCATGTGTAAGACTCACAGTCATGCAGAGCTGTATAGTCTTTATCTTCTTGCATATCATAAACACAGAAGTACAAAGTTTTAGGCACTTAAATTCTTCTTCCTCATGTCCATTTGATACTCTTGAAAAAGATAGTGTCAAAAATAGTAATTTCACACATCATCTGGGTATGTTAGAAAAACGCTGACTCAACATCTTTCAAAACTTTAGCTAGATATCGTGGCTGAGTTTAGCTAAGCCCTCAAAGTATGTCAGCATCATATTGCATTGATTAATGCAGCATTATAAAGTTCTTGTTCTAATGGGCATATGCATAAAAATAGGTACTTCATAATATCGTGTGTCAACAGCTTTGCACATGTCAGTAAGCATCATGTGATATTTAGTGAAGCTGATACAAATTTCAGAAGCAAAACTTTCTCATCTCTCATCTTTCTGTTCCGTCAACATGTAATGGTGATTTACCATATCATTTAAGCTAAGCACGAAATGTATGCAGAGAGGTACAGACTTCAAGTCCTTGTGAAATGGTGAACTGTACAGACAGAGTGGACTTGCATCCTTCATACATGCTCCCACATTTTACTGAATCTGAAAGATTTCTTTTAATTGTTTAGAATACTGTTTAGACATCTGGTCTTCAGGAATTGACATGGGACAGTCACTAGTAGTTAATTACTCATGGTAGGTTTTTTTTTTTCAATTGGAAAGATTTTTCCTTCTCAGTATGGTGCATAACTGGCAAATAAACTGACTACTTGTGCTACCTCGAGGATCTGTTATTATGTTGCTGACCAGGGCTAATAATCAAAATCAACTTTTTAATGAGCATTTGGCTAACAGGAGGAATATTGTGAAACAGTAACCAGGGAAAAGAGTATATTCTCTAGTATCTGTATCTAATTATACAGGGGTTTTATTACAAATAAAATAATGACATTATATCACAATTATATCACAATTTTGTTCTACTTAGGTTATAATTTGCTACCAGAAACAATATTTATTATTTATTAATACTGCCATTAAGTTCTGTAATTTATTTGAGATAAAACTAGAAAATTCTTGAGAGACCATTTTAAAAGACACCTAGACTGAACTTAGATCTGATAGAGGCTCTGTGGTTTCATCTCTATTTGATTCAGACCCAATAATTAATAAGCTTGAACAAGAAACATGATTATTTGTTCTGATGTTTGTCCCAGCTCATGTTACGTGAAATTTCTGTCTTACAGTGAGACAACTTTTAATAAATTGGATACAGATTTTCATTTATGTACATAGTTACCTAAATATGCATACTGAAATCTAATTGAAAATTTCAGAAAAGCAGTTCTATTACATCAAAGATGTAACAGATATTACTGGCTTGTAAGAAAGGAATTAATTGAGAGATATGAGCCAATCTTAAGCTGATACCAGAAAATTATTAATAGTATATAATATTACTTTACCATTTCTTAAATTTAAAAACTTTTTTTTTTCTCATTAAGCTGAGGAATTTTCTCTTTGCAGAATCTTGTGGAGAGCAGAGTTGTCTTTAGTTTGTTTACAGTGATTTTTATGACTTACAGAAATTTTTTGAGTTCTAGCATTCAATTAAGCAAGATACTTTTTTTTTTTTTGCATAGTGCTTAAGGATAGCACAGCGTTTTTTAATGAGGTCAATATCTTTAAATGTTGCTTATTTCATCAGAAAAATACTATACCTTCAAGGATAAAGTATATTAAGCATTTTCTCAAAGGGCTCTGTTACATTAAAAGAGTAGTTTAGAGATAAATTGCTTAATCAAACTTAATAAAAATGCTGAGATGATTCAGTTGGGAAGAGATATTTGAAAGAGTTTCATATAGTTGTTCTTGTAAGAGATGCATTTGCCTGTAGTAAACGGGATAAAGATTATCCAGCTGTTCCTGTCCTCTTGGGTCAACATGTCATGCAACGGGTGAGCAGTTGGCTGATGGATCAGGTGCAAAGCGTTATAGTAAATGGGGTAACATCAGACTGGTGACCTGTCAGTCACCTGCGGTTCCACAGGCTTCCATCTTAGGCCCTGTACTCTTCAACATCTTCATGAACAATGCGGGACTGGAAAGTATACCAAGTAAGTTTGCTAACGATGCTAAATTGTCTCGAGCTGTTGACTCCTTCAAGGGCAGAGAGGCCCTGCAGAGAGACTTACAAAAATTAGAGAGATGGACAATTACCAGTCGTATGAAATTTAACAAGGGCAAGTGCCAGATTCTGTACCTGGGATGGGGTAACCCTGGTTGTGTGTATAGACTAGGAAACAAGAGTGCTGTAGAAAGCGATCTGGGGGTCCTGGTTGATGGCAACTTGAATATGAATCAGCAGTACCCTGACAGCCAGGAGGGCCAACTATGTCCTGGGGGCATCAGGCAAAGCATCACCAGCCAGTCTAGGGAGGGGATTGTCCTGCTCTGCTCTGCACTGGGGCAGCCTCACCTGAATATTGTGTGCAGTTTTGGGCAGTGCAATATAAAAAAGACATTAAGCCATTAGAGAGTGTCCAGAGGAGGGCAATGAAGATGGTGAAGGGCCTTGAGGGGAAGCCGTGTGAGGAGCAGCTGAGGTCATTTGGTCTGTTCAGCCTGGAGAAGAGGAGACTGAGGGGAGACCTTGTTGCAGTCTACAACTTCCTCGTGAGGGGAAGAGGAGGGGCAGGAACTGAGCTCTTCTCTGTGGTGACCAGTGACAGGACCCAAGGTTTAGGTTGGATATTAGGAAAAGGTTCTTCACCCAGAGGGTGACTGGGCACTGGAACAGGTTCCTCAGGGAAGTGGTCATAGCACCAAGCCTGCCAGAGTTCAAGAAGTGTTTGGACAATACTCTCAGGTACCTGGTGTGCTTCTTGGGACTGTCCTGTGCAGGGCCAGGAGTTGGACTTGGATCCTAGTGGGACCCTTCCAACTCAGGGTATTCTGTGATTATATGATAACCATGTCTTGAGTCAGTTATCTTGATGTGGAAAAAAGTCCCAAGCAAACAAATATCAAGAAATAGTGGATTATGTCTGGGTTTTATTTTCATCCATTTGCTCTTACACATTTATACTTTGGTTTTTAATACAAATAGAGAATATGTGTTAGAATCACAAAAACGTAATTTGAAGATATGTAGAACAAGTAAGATGTGTGTGTTTTCCCCATGTACATGTATATATGTGCATATTGACACATGTGTATGTATGTACTCATGTCTATAAGTTCATATACAGTGCTTAAAGTATTGTAGGTTGAAATAGGGTATGTGAAATACAAATTTTTATATGGCTCTTGTTGTAGGAGATTAAGCACCTCTTAAACCAATTCAACTTTGCAGCCAACTTGAAAAGAAAGATGCTACTTTTAGTTCTATTATATCGCAGGGAAAGTGAAGCAAAGCTTTAAAATCGCACTTATGCGTCCTGCATGCAAAAAAAAAAAAGGAAAAATGTTGCCACTTGAATATAAAACACAAACCTTCAAAGCTGATGCCTCCTACAGGAACATCTAAAGTCGTGGAAGTAAAAAAAAAAAAAATCAAATTCGTTCAATGCAAAAAACCAAACCAAAACAAAAGTTAATTGATTCAAAATATACTGTAGCAAATTCATGAAGATTAAAAGACCCATGGAGAGGTATACAGCACAATGCTGTCCTGTCAAAAATACCTTTAATGGTAACTGCCGAAAGCTAGAAGGGTGTGCTAGTAAAATAATTAATTTGCCAAGATTTTTTTAATTCTTTCCTTAAGCATTTGAATTGTCTGTGGACAGAGAGGAAATAGGAGGTTAAGTGGAAGCTTCATCTGATTTGGTGTCATCATTTTCATGTTAGGTCTGCGCATGCCTGTCTCTTCACCAGTACAAACCCTGGTGTGGCACAGATGGCCCTCAGCATTCTCAGAGCTTCATTCTTCTCATGCCATTCCCTTTTTGCTCCTTTGAGTTTCTTTGCTGTTGTCTGTTCCACTCAATTTCATCCATCTGATTTTTCTTGCTTTCCCTGCACATCCTTTCAAGACACATGAATATCTGTTGCAGAGAGAGTACACCAGAGAAATCGTAGTTGCTAGGATTATTTTCTTTTTCCTGTTTCCTTCTTGATTTCACTTCAGGGACATGATATCAGTTGAAGGCAAATAGCTCAGCGTGTGAGAGTTTACAGCATCTTCAGAGTGGAGGAGTATCAGAGACAACTTTTAATAACATTATTTTTGGCTGGGAAGCAAATCACTCTTGTTTATCCTTACAGGAAAGAAAGGTGCATCTACAGTGCAGATTAAAAGTCTGTGACATGGCAGGCATTACACAGCTTCATTAGGACGGTTATTTGATGAAGGGGTAGTTAGATGCATCCCGCCCAACAAAAATGCATTAGTGTTTTAGTAGCAAAGTTTGTGTATGTATTTCCATGTCTGAAATGAAGTAGATTGCTTCCCATGGGGTAAAGCAGGTAATGATCTGTTGCTGCAGTGACAAGATGTTGCCAGCTGAAGTCTAAACCAGAACTGTTCTCACCAAAGTGAAGTGAATGAGTTATAAAGTATACCTTAAGCAGTAAAATAAAATAGCTAATACACTTACTACTGTTTTATCTGTATGTGAAGAACTACTAAAAGAGTTAAAATCCTCTTCACACCTATACTTTCTGACAGAATGCCAATAATGAAGGTTGGGAATCAGAAGTCCCAGTCTGTGTTGGTTGATCCCCACTGTTTTGATCTCTTCTCACTTATGTTAGTCCCAAGTCTTATCTTCCCAAGGTCTTTCCACTAAGTTTTCTTCATTGACCTTAATCATAACTCCTCAGATCTTTCGTCCCAAATGCTCCCATTTCTCTCACCTCTTTTCCTCAGTTTTGTTTTTCTATTCACTGTGATACTATTCATTTCAGTTTCTTTATTCTTCTCTGATTTCTCCTTATTTCAGGCTGCAATTCTCATTTCAGCTGGGTCTCAACTGCTATTCTTGCTATTCGAGTCAGTGTAAGCTCTTCTAGTTCAGACTACTTTGTCTTCTCTACAAATACTTTTACCCACCTCACTGATTTATGAATCTGTCTCCCTTGATGTCTAGTCTTTTTGTACTAGTTCTTTCAGTTCTGGCTTCTTTATCTTCTCTCCAGTTACTTTTATCTACCATAACTCATTGATTTTCAAGATTTTTTTTCTTGACCTGCTGTCCCCATTCTCTCTGGAAATTCTTGTTTCTAGTTCCTTTTTCTACTCTTTCACTTTCAAATTTCTACCTCAGTCCTAGTTTCTTCCACTTTATTTCTTGTCCCAGCATAATCCAGAGTACAGGTGTGACTCATGCCTCATCTGCATTTGAAAAAGGCTGCCTACATCCAGAAAAGATGGGAGTATTAGCAGACACAAAAGAGAGAGAGAAACAGAGTTTGTTCTTTTTGATGTGTATATCTGGCATGGTCCATTACAGCCTACAGGCACTCAGTTTCAGACAGACCATAGTCAATGCAGTTTAAAACAGAGATATGACAAGTCTCTCTTGAGGTAAAGTAGCATTCATAGCATGCACATCTGCAAATACTCCGCTTTTATCATAAAAGCATATTATTGTATGTTGTATTGTGTACAATACATTCTTCTTCCCATTTTATGTTGGATATAGCACTTTTTTCCTGCAATGAGCCTTGGAAATTTTGGTCCTAAATGATTTCAGGTTCTGTGTTCCTCAAATCACATTTGGACCTAGAAACACCCCTCCACAAAAATGACAAAAAAAACCAAGTTTTGCTTGCTGTTATGATTTATTGCTGTGCAGTGCATCTGTGTATGCAAGAGTGTCACTGAGGTTGTAGCTAGTTCTTTGTCTTTATTTAAAGGCTTCATCTCTGTAAAGAGGTAGAAGGGAAAATTAGCTCTATACTAAAAGATGCATTTTTATTTTAAGAACTATGAAATAGAAAATGTTAAAGAAAACCCTGAGAAAAAAAAAAGCCAAATAAAAATACTCAATCTTTCTTTTTGTCTTTCGCTATACAAAGGTCAATAATAGGACAAAATTAGATTAAAAGTAAATTTTTTTTAAAAGGTGTCTATTTATTATATTTTCCACCTCTTCTTACACACCAGGAAGAAGATGGGACCCCTTTTACTTCTAATAATTTGTCAGTGTGCCATAAACAGTGTCAAAACACACAGTGCTTCAAATCCCAATATCATTTTACTGATGGCTGATGATCTTGGTATTGGAGACCTGGGATGTTATGGGAACAAAACCTTAAGGTATGTTGATAATTTAGGGCAGTCACAGGTTTGTATTTAGTTTTTCTATGGATTTTTAAAGTTAAAAGTGCCAGAACATTTAGAGATTTGATTAGGCTTTTTATAAGTAATCAAAGTTAATAATTTTTCCAGAGAATAACATCTTCAATCTTTGTTTTCTTTTCTTGACGAAAGACTTATCTGATGTGTTTATCCTGCTGAAAAGTTGCATTATAAACAGAGAATTGAGCAATCAACCAAATAAGGGTAGCTCTAGGGAAGCAAAGTATAGTCACCAGTTTTCTTTTAAAATATACATGACACAGGTACGATGAAGTAAGCGTATTTTGAAGCACTCATGGTTTGAGACAAGCTTGTTGTTAACCAATTGTAAATGTTTTTCATTAATTTATCTTCATACAGTAATCAATATATTCATTAAAACAAATGTTAATATGCCTGAATAATGCAGCAATGTTCCCCGGAATGTTCCTTATTACCAGCTTAGGTGTGCTGATTTTGTAAACAGAGAAAGTGGTACCTGGTCATTTTGTTTGTGGTGCAAAGGCTTTGACAAAGTTAAATAAAACATTCAGACTAAAAGCACTGTCCTGTCAAATGTTAAATGCTCTTGTTCCTGCTGATGTTAGTTAGAAGTAAAACCTCCTCATAACTGAAAAAAGAGAATAAAGTTACAGATTCTAGTTTTAAACAGGAAACAATTATGTACAATACTGATGCTTGAATTACTCCCATCACAGGGAACAGAATGACTCCAAGATCTATGTTTTCTGCTGTGAGAATTCAGAATTAGATCTTTGGAATATGAAGAAATTTCATCATACTGGTTGTTATTAGTAGGTGATGTTACTGATAGCAAATAAGTCAGTTGGAAAATTAATGTTTCTGACTATTCAGACTTAGATGATAGGAGCACTAGTATGCCTTGAGGTCATGGTCATTAATCTCCTGGGTCAGAGAGCTATTAGAGCATGCTGCAGCTCCTGGCCAGTCTGCATTAGTAATTTTTATCTGTAGAACCAAGGACACAGGATTTCTTCCTGCAGGAACCAATTTTCATCTGCATGATGAGCCAGGTCATAGACAGGTTTCCCAGGCAGATATGGGAACTTGGTTGTGCCCCTGGCTCTAAAATTGCAGACATAATCATGTCAGACATGTAGATACCATTAATATAGAGTGTAACACAGAGTTGTAATTTTTTGAATCTCCTCTATTAACTGATAGCACCATACAACATTATCCCTATCCCAAAAACCTTTTACTGGGGAGAGACAGATGTGACACCAAGTAGGGAGTAAGGAAGCACAACCTTTCTCCAGTCTCTGTTTTTCCCCATTGCTGAAGCAGAAAGGTTGCAAAATTACAGTTCTGGGTCAAGGAATCCATTAAAAAGGATTGCAATGCAATATGTCTAGGTGTAACAATTTAGTATTGGCCATGAAGAGTAGATGAAAGTGGGAAAAAAGATTTTTGGCATAGTGGCACAGTGTCTCAGTTCAGTGTTGACACCTAATGTAAAAATATTTGACATGATAGTATTTAGAACTGCAACCCCATCATGGTGTTGATAATTTACATACAGTAAGTCTGAACTTGATTTCCTTAATAGTTCTTGCCTAAGATGCCTTTATCTTACCATAACTGTTTCCAAATAATAATTTTTGTGTATTCTTTTTTTTTTCCTGCTTATGTTTCTCCAGAACCCCAAATATTGACAGGCTAGCAGAGGAAGGAGTGACGCTTACTCAGCATATAGCAGCAGCCCCACTTTGCACTCCAAGCAGGGCAGCTTTCCTGACAGGGAGATATCCTATAAGATCAGGTAAAACCCCATTGCTTTATTTATATATAAATATCATATTTTACTTACAGTAAACTCTATGCAGGTTTTTTTTGTCTGACCTTTCTTGATATCTTTATCATTACCAAGTTAGGTGAGGATAAATGATCAGTCTTTCCACTTACTGATCAAGCTCATCAAGAGTTGGTATACTTTTGAAATATTTCATATATATGGCAAATTTTTGCATTTGAGAAGAGTTGACACAAAAAATAAAGTCTTTTTAGTGAGTAAAATATTTTTTTGTTTAAATACTGAGAAAAAGATTTGACTGTGGCTATTTAATGTAAGGAGCAGTCCATCTGTCTGCAAAATCCATCAACTTCGTCCAGTATTCAATGACCACTATTCAATTCTCTCTTTGCCTGCCTCCCTAGTTGCATTCAGGCTGCTCCCAGTATGTTGGTGGGCAGCCCAAGTGCTGGACATCACAGAGATGCATCTAGAAAGACGCAATGGAAGAACCCCATGTAAATGCTTCCACTCAGACATTTTGATTTCTACAAAACCTTTTGGTTTAGACAAGTTGTCGGGTTTACCTTTTGGGGGTTTTTCTGTTTTTCTTGTTGTTTTGGTGGGGGGAAGGTTGGGAGCAGGACAGCTCATTAAGGTATTCAAGTTGCTCTTAAGACTGGGAAGAGGAAAGCAAAAAATCCCCCTGCTTTTTACATATTTTTGTTCTGTATCTACCAATATACAGTGTTAAGTATCTTATGAATACATGCATTTAATTTTTCTTACTTTTCAAATACCTGATCCAAAGCCCATTTGAGCAAGTGAAGATCTAGTCTGTTTATTTTAGTGTGCTGGGACTGAGCCTCTCAGTGCTTAGCCATGCAACTTTAACATTCCCTTAACATCATTTTTAGCAAGGATCATTATACATTAATCAGATCACTTGTTCATTAGTGATAAAACATCCTGTCCTTGCTTCTGGGAATGAAAGCAAAGCAAGACTCTGGAGCCTACTTGATACATTCATGCTCATTCAAATCAAGTAACAAGCTTTTGCAAAAGTGCCAGCTAATATAACTTGCTAAATTTTCCATTACATTCAGCTGCAAAGGAAAATTTCATATACCTGTTACAGCTACATTGCTATTAATATTTACTGTAGGTAAAGCAACAGGTCACTTTCCATTGTAATTCTTGTTCTTATTTCTGAAAAATGTTCTTAATTCTGAAAAATTCTAATTTTTTTCTTCACTGATCATTTCCATGTAGCTGCAAAAATTGAACTTTTTCTTACTTAAATTACAAAATGGCTAAATATGGAGTGCTTCCAAATATCACTGAAGACCTAGTAAAGGATTATTACACAAGGCAGTAGAATCATGATGTGGAAAAAAAATGTTATGAATTTAAAACTCCTGCTAATAGAGCTGAAGAAAAAGATTCCAAAATGCAGTATTTGATGAGACACAAACTCAGAGAAAGGTGATGATGAAAAAAACCCCCAAACATAAGTCTGTACTTTCATTTCTGTAGCTTAAGGCAATTACACTGATTTCCATTACAAGAGCTTTAATACATAAAATTAAATATAAATAAATTATATATATATATATGACTAAAACTAAACTGTTAATCAACAAAAATAGCTGGGGTAAAAAACTGAAGTCAACATATGAAGGGTAAGTTGAGCTGTCTTTGATAAACCAGTCTAACAAGTCTTTTTCTCATGTAACCACAAGGGATACCTGACTGAAGATTCTGGTTGTCTACATCAATCATGTAATTTGGGCACTGCAATCATCCAGTTGCATAATTTAGACTTCCTGAAGATACATCTGCACAGATTTGCATAGATATTCTCTGTTCTGTCTGTCTATTTTCAGAGCCAGCTCTCATCTGGAATCCCAGTAATCTAATTTTCATGAACCTGAGCTCTCAAGTTCCTCATCCTGAGAGTAGCTTATAAGATCATTTGTGTTCCTCAGGCTCTCAGTATATAGAAATTACTGTGCCTTATTTAGATATTGTCTTGTTAGCCGATACCTGATGCTCTTTTAGTGCACTCTGAATGCATTGAATCATGTGTCTTCGTGCCACTGGACTGCTGGTCCTCTCCCATCAATGCTGAGAGCCCTGGCTGCTCTATTTCCAGAATTAGATACTCTCTCACTCTTTTGACCTCACGATATTTACATACCCAGTAGTAAGACTGCCTTATTTCAATGTACCTTCTCTTAAATAACCTTAAAAGCTTATAGAAAACCATGTATGAAGAAAGTGTAAATTTGGAGAGTAGAACTTGGGAATGATCTCAGTCCTCAGTTCCATTCCTACCCCAGGTACAAGAAAAATAAATTATTCAAGCTCAACTTTTTTCAGGTTTGCTGAAAAACCTTAGAACATCTACAGAAGGATATGCAGCTGTTTATGTCATGTCTGGCCCCATGGTTATAAGCAGAGACTTTTTTTTCTAAACTTCTCAATTTCTGATGTCAATACAAAGAAGACCTCACTCAGCTAAATGGATGATTGTATCAGCCACTTGCAACATTTAATGTCTGGTTGTAATGTGTCATTTAAGTGATACCACCTGAAACAAAAAAGTGCATGCAGAAAGTAGTTTCTCCGTATTATCCAGGTCTCATTAATTTTCATTGTATTTAGGAATGGCTGCCTTCTCACGAGTTGGTGTCTTCTTATTTTCTGCCTCTTCCGGGGGACTTCCTTCTGAAGAAATAACTTTTTCCAAACTCCTGAAACAGAAAGGTTATGCAACCGCTCTAATAGGTAAAATTGTGCAACAACACATGTGCAACACTATTTTACATTCATTTAAATCAAAAGAACATATAGACTATTAAGGGTTTGCATTAAGCGTTTTCCCCCCACAGCATAATGAATTTATTTTTCTGGCACAAAGCTGAGCACATTCCCATGCCTATGTGAAACACTAATCTGATAAGTATGTCTAATTCACTTGTGTAGTTATAGTCTCACTGTGCAAGGTACTGGAAAAACATGATGAACAAACTGAAAATTAGTCAAGCTCTTGAAAAGTTTTCAGTATAAATAGGAATTTGATTACAACAGAGGGATTGATCACAATAAGGGGTTGATCACAGGGTACATGTCAGAACAGTGGTACAATTCATTTCACCAGTTTTTAAATATCCATAAAGTAGACAGTTATTACCTGGAATAACTGCCTGGATTCTTTTCTTAGTCATCAGCCAGAAAAGGGCATTTCTAGGAAAGTTTTCTTATCCTGTAGTAGAAATGTAATATAAAAATGTATTTCTCTCTCATTGTAAAGACAGTTTAGACAATTAACTGCAGCATAAATATCCAGTGATGGGCAAAGGAATCCCACTAGGTGAATTTTAAATAGAATTGGAATTAATATCCTAAAGGTATAAAATTAAAGATTGGTCCCTTTTTTGTTTTTTAATTTGACCAATGACTTATTCCAGACTGCTTATATTTTAGACTACAACTTGTATTACATAATGTATTTCTGTACTGGAATTGCCGGGGAATCGTTGTTCAGAGAACATAACACTGGAATTACTAAATTAATTTAGATGAAGAATGCATCCAATTTGATTTTTTAAATTGATTTTTAAACAGAAACTTGTAATTTGGGGAGTGATTTTTGTTTAAAAAATCAGGCTGTTTAGCAAGGCTAACAATTCACACCACTGTTCAAAAAATATCTGTATTGTGTAGACAAACCTAACTTTAGTTAGTGTTCCTAACTAAAAATCCTACTTAGCTATATCCTGCTCTTATAAAGGATAAAATACCATGATGTCCTGACAGAAACAAACAAGAAAACCAGAAAATCTTATCAGAAGTATATTTAGTGCAGATGTATTTGAATCATAGTGCAAAAAAGCCATTCATAATTTGTCATGTTCCTCATGGAGTTAATTCGTATTGCTCCATATTCAATTAAAGGCTGGGTTTTTTTCTGTTTGTAACAAGCACTGTAATATAACTCATTTTCTGGGGCTGACCTACTTAATGTTCTTTTTTTAACTACTTTCACTGCAACATGACAGCTTGCCACTTAGATCTCCAGAAGTTATCTCCATGATACTTAATGAACAGTTCTTCCAAGTGGCCTGAATGATAGCTATAAGACCATAAAATGTAATATCACCATATCCTTAGAGTATAATGAAGGTTTCCAAAAATCAAGAAGTGCATTAAAATTAGGGATAAAGCATATGTAAATGAAAAAAAGAAAAATTATGTAGATTTGAAGAGTAGGTAGACAGAATCTGATTCCCAGTCAGCCCATTTTCTGCCTCTGCTGGTGTTCTTACCACAGGGTAAGAACTCCCTGGGTCAGGGAGTCTTTGCTGGGTTCAATCTAACTCAGCAGTTCCCAAACAAATTATTGTCAAATCCTGCACCAGTGATGGATTGGCATAAGGGTAATTTTAAGCCTTTCAGTTCCTCAAACCTGTAATCTCACTTCTTTTTTTTTTTCTTTCTCCCAAGTTGCTCTCTGCTTTATTCTCTAAGGACAATTTTCTCTTCCCTAAATGCATTTTTGCTTCTTTTTATACTTTTTGCTTCTCCGAATATATGCTTCCTTTGGCTTGATACATCCCAAAATATATTTTGGCTATAAATCTACTCTATGTATACACTTTTCTACCTCATTGTTTTCCCCTGTGACACAAAGAAGGTGACATCCAATACATCTGTTAGGAAGACACACAATCAGATCTGCAAAAACCCCAAGTTTTATAAGAAAGAGCAGATGCATAGAATATGTGATATTTCAACAGTAGAAAGAAATGATGATGTTTTACAGGAAATAGCTATTCATAATGCAAAATTCCACTTAGATAAGTATTATTTTAACTACTACTATGATCAATTACAGTTGAGTAAAAGGTTAATTTTTCCTCACCATTTTTATCCAGTGTGTTGTTTGCTATCCAGAGAAGTTTAAAATCTACCTATGTAGTTTATCTCCAAAGCTGAAAAACTAATTGATAACTGGTACTTGTTTCTTTCTTCCAGAATGAGGTGATGTAATATTTGGACACATTACAGTAGTAAGGTGTCCAATCCAAGATTGACTGAGTCTAGAGATTGGGATTAATGCAGTAGTTATTCATAAAACAGCTTAAAATCTGCCCATGGTAATAGCATATGCACGTACACTTTTTATTATTATTGATATAAATATATTTCTTTGAGCACATAAAATATTTCTGTTTGCATCTTGCTCCACATCTTGCCTCTTGGCATTTATCTGAAAAATAAAATCATTCCAAAAGAAATATCTCATTATATACAATTCAGTCTTCAGATTGCTCCCTTTTCAACTGAGGGGAAAAAAATACGGGAAACATGGATTTTTGTAGTATCCCCAGGATTCTAGGTTCTGAAAAACTGAGTTCTGAGTGAAGTTTCTTGGCTGAATAATACTTGCCTCACATTTCTACTTGCCTTTCATTGCATTGCTTTTGCTCTGCAGAAATCGTAATTGTGGCTGACAGAGAAGGAAAAATGCCTAAATCTCAAATTATTGAGGTACTCATAATTTACAATTAAAAGCATAAATTTCACTCAAAAGCTTGGTAGAATCTACTGAAATGCTTATGATGCTTGTGTGAAGTGTCCATCCTGTGAAGCATCACTTGGCAAAGAGATGAGAGCATTTTGCGCTGCTCTCAGATTCAGAAGGGCCTCAGACTGTAAAGCACATTACAGTAATATGTTGAAGCACTAGCTCAAGGCAGGGTTATTGTCACAAGGAATAAAACAAAACATGACCCAGTCATCACTTGCTTTTTCAGAGTAGTGCAGGATCTATCAGAACCTTCTACCTCATCAGCCATTTGAGAACAGCAATTTTGTCGTTCCATCACGGCTGCCGATATAATTTGAACCAGAGCTTCTGTTGCTTTTCCCACTAACCTGCTCTCTGCTTTGTTTGGCTTCAGTTGCTTCTGAACAAATCTCTTTTTGAGGCCCAAGTTCAACCTGACATTGAACAATGTGTTGTGCTTGCTAAAACCCTTTTGATAAAAATAGGACCTATATTTTACCTTGTCCTAATTTGTTATTGCAAGATTCTTCTATCCTGGCTTGCAGTATCTAGTTTTATTGAGATCCCATTTAAAAAAACCCTCTATATCATAATAAATGACCTTGAAAGTGTATTTAATTTGAGTTTTTTACTGAATTATAGGTGCCTTGAGATTGACATATAACAGCAAAAAATGAAAAATTAAAACTTGAAGGTCATTTATATTCATGATCATTAGCCTCTACCATTAATTCAGTTATCTAACTTGATGAGAGTTTTTTCATGCTCACCTTGTTACATGTCTGGCTTTATGATTATTCCATGAAGACAGTCATGTAAAACTAAGAGAAAACATTGAAACATTTCTTTTCAAAAATCTGTCTTTATATGCTGGGAATGGAAATCAGAGTTCCAGCCTTATCTAGCCCTTCATAGCATCATTATAATATCTAAAATGTCAGTACAGTGGTTTGCTCTGCTCTTTTTTTTAATTGACCATGGTAATTTTTACTGAACCACATCAAAAGTAGTGACGAGCCATTCTACTCACAAAAAGCAGAATACCACCTCAGGTGAGGAGCCATCTGACAGGGAAAAATTCTGATTGGATGAAAGAGCTATAGAGGCCTTAGTTTCACTGGCACATAAGAAGACCTGAAAATGTTTTATACCTGCTTTGATGATATACAGAAGATATTTCTAACTTTAGACTGTCAAGAGATGTATGAGGAGAACTGGACTCAACTAAACACTCAGGGTCAAATTTCTGTGTTACTTTTTTACACCTTTGCTGGCAGATGAACTTAAGCACATGACATTCCCATCCTATACCTCTATTCTGTTATTTGTGGAAAAGAAATAGCAACATCCAGTCCATTTGCTAGGTACTATTTAAAATAAAGCAGAACCGATCTCCATATTCACACTCTTTGGTATTGCAGTACCTGCATTTGTCATTGCCAAAGGAAGAAGTACAGAATGAATATGCAGTTCTCTAGACCCAAGAGAAGATGTTCAGGACTGTCTGCAACAGCACTCTTTCTTACAGAGGTGTAAAAGCTGGCATGATTTGGAAAAGGGGAAAATTCTATGTATGATTTTTTTCCTTTTTTGTACTTTCTGCCATGTGTATTCTGAAGCCTGTAGAACAAATATTTCAAATTTCTTTGGGCTAAGTTATGGGAATGAGGACTTACTGGGTTTTCAGGTTTTCTTATTTATTTCCTTTAAGAAAACCCCAGAATTATGCTGGTCATGTTTACATATTTGATTCAGAAAAATAAATAGTGTGGCCCAGAAATATATAATGTTATCTGTTTTGTCAAGGCCAGCATATTTTTTAAAATATTCAATACATTTTCTGGCTGAGAGTAAAGAGCATAGCTCTATCCCCAAACTATCTCAACAGGCTTAACTGAATTTTTGGGTTTTTTTAATAATTATGCATTTGAATTCAAATAACAGCTTCCAAACTGTTAGGTGTGTTGTGCTAAGCAATGCATAAGCATATGGTAAGAGGTTATACCTGAGTCATAGAATGTATTATCTAGATACTTACTGTAATCAGCGTGAACATAAATTGTACTACTATAATGCAAATCAGGCTCCCGTTTTTTTGTGTCAGTCAGTGTCCAACGTTATTGCAGAATTAGAGTGATTTCCTAGTGAGACAAAATGCTGTGAGAGCTAGTATTTGGCAGCAATTTACTTCTTACTGTTGTTTGGCTTTTTATTTATATATATAAAATAAAAAGATGCAAAATAATCACCCTCATCATATATATCTGTGTATATTGTGAGGGCGATTGACAATTTCAGAGATTTTTGCAGTCATTTAAATAATAAATGCTTTGGTAATTTTCCTATTCTTGCTTTATTTCCTATTTCTTACTGTTTTCTTCTTCTTTTCTCTTTTTTTTTAAACTATTCAAATTATTTGCTAGAAAAATTTCAGAGAAGATATTTTTTAACTCTGTATTGGCTCTTCCTGTTCAGTCAGTAGCCGCTACAAAATAGTATTTTTTTATAACAACTACACATACACAAAGGTTTCATTTCCAAAGTTAACTGTCTGCTAGGGCTCTTGCTCTTCAGTGACCTGCTAACCCACTCAAAATTTAATGTTCTTCAGCAGCAGCTCTGCTAAACCTATTTCTAACTAAGATGAATAGGCAGACATGAAACAAAATCTTTGATGAAGGCATAAAGAAAGTTTACATAGAAAATAGGGATCCACACAATAGATGCTGGTGGCAGGGGGATAGCAGTCAGACAGTGACAGTTTCATGTTTGGGATAGTGCACATTAAAACTAAGTTTGATGATTTAACTACAAAAATATCCCTTGTCCTTCTCTCTTTGTAGGAAAGTGGCATCTTGGGATGAACTGTGAAAGCAGTAATGACTTCTGTCACCACCCCCTCAGTCATGGATTTGATTACTTTTATGGGCTTACTGTGACCAATTTTAGAGACTGCAAACCTGGCCAAGGCAGCGTATTTTTAAAAGGGGTTCAGAAAGCCCTTATCTTCCCAATCCAAGTCGCTGGAATCACCCTTGTCTCTTTGGCGATAGCGCGGTGCATTGGCCTCCTCAATGTACCTTTCCAAGCATTCTGTTACTGCTTGTTAATAATCACAATTTCACTTGTGGTTTTGATATTTTTCTTCTATCATTTTCGACACTTAAACTGCTTCTTAATGAGGAATCATCAGATTGTCCAGCAGCCACTGTCCTATGAGAACCTTACTCAGAGGCTGACAAAGGAAGCCATGCAGTTTATTGGAAGGTAGGTTTCTATGTTATGAGTCAGTGTTGCCATTTCACAATGATGATGCTTCTAAAAATTGGAAAAAATATGAGCTTGTGGGCATGAAGAATATGTCATTATATATAATCATCATAATTTTTTCCTTGAAAAGATGACTGAAGCTAATCTTCTTATTGAAAGTGACTGTTTGGGGGGTTTTCTATCAGTTACATAATTAATTCCTCTATAAAATTTTAAAATTGTTTATGTTTACATACTTCAGAATTTTTTTCAAAAAATTGTCAATTTTTTTTAGGACTTTTGTTATTAAGAATTTCATGTAACTTGAAATCTGAAAAATCTTTTGCGGTGTGACTTAATTATGTGAAAACACAGTACAGAGTCATAATCTATGACTTTTCTGGAATGGGAAACTTTTTCATCGACTTGATGCAACCATTAAAAGGCATTCATAAGACAAATTTTTAAAGATACTGGCACTTTATATACCTCCACTTTTATGGCAGATTAATGTTGAAAATATTTGACTCACAGAAGTTAGGGTACAGGGCTCTTTACCTGGGGAAGAATAACCCCCAGCACCAATACAAGCTGGGGGCTGACTTGCTGGAAAGCAGCTCTGCAGAGAAGGACCTGGGGGTCCTGGTGGATAGCAAGCTGTCCATGAGCCAGAAGTGTGTCCTACTGACCAGGAAGGCCAATGGGATCCTGGGCTATGTTAGGAAGAGCACTGCCAGCAGGTAGATGGAGGTGATCCTGCCCCTCTACTCAGTCCTAGTGAGGCCACATCTGGACTACTGTGTCCAGTTCTGGGCTCCTCAGCACAAGAGAGAGGTGGAGCTCCTGGAACAGGTCCAGCAGACAGCTAAAAAGATGATTAGGGACAGGAGCATCTCTTATGAGGAAAGGCTGAGGGAACTGGGCCTGTTCAGCCTCAAGAAGAGACAACTGAGAGGGAACCTCATCAATCTATGTAAATATCTGAAGGGAGGGTGCCAAGAGGATGGAGCCAGGCTCTTCTTGGTGGTGCCGAGCAAAAGGACAAAAGGCAACGGGCAGAAATTGATGCACAGGAATTTCCACCTGAATATGAGGAAGAACTTCACTGTGCAGGTTACCAAACACTGGAACAGGTTGCCCAGAGAGATTGTGCTAGAGATCCTGTGCTGTGTGCTCTAGGATGACCCCGCCTGACCAGGGAGGTTGATGACCCACTGTGATCCCTTCCAACCTTACTCATTCTGTGATTCTGTGAAACAAATGTTTTTTTTGAAAACAATTTTTTTTAATAGCCATCACATTGACCACCTAAACATTGGATGTACAAAAACATCCTAAGTCATTGTTCATTTTTTCTAAGTTAGCTACTTTGCCATGGCTGTCACCACAGGGCTTCTAATGGGATGAAGTCATAAAAGTATACGTTTGTATATTTGGAAATATATATCAATATATTTGGAGAAAAAATATTTCATCAATTTAACTTTTTGAAAAAATATGTGAAAGTATTTTTCTTGATCCCTTTTGATACAGATTAAAGCATTTTTAAAAATACTAAATCAAAGTAAAAATATATTCTAAGACATAAAAGTCCCTGAATTATTATTCTTAAAGTATGTACCATTAATTACTGTGAATACATTCACATAGTGTCATTGCTGGATGAAAACATATACCAAAGAGTCAGAGGCTAAATTTTCTAGACTGAGTGACTGCATGCAGCAGCTGTTTCTAGCTGTTAGCCAGAAAAAATGTTTAACTAAAATCTTGATCTTATACTGCAATTTTTCTGTCATTTCTATCATTATGATTTGCTGTGGCCATCTCTACTCATCATACCAAAATAAAAGTGTTTTTATATCAAATTTCTTTAAGTGAGTAAGTTTTCCCAACAATCAACATTCTCATCAGTATTTATAAATAAACTAAAACATCTTTATTTCCTCTTGGCAATAGTGATAAAGATGCCTTCTCAGCTACATTTAACTGTGAAGTACTTTGTTTACTACAAACACAAACATATACATTGAAAATTGTTGAGAGGTTATTTGCTTAGTGACCAAGCATTTGGTGATTTTAAAAGACTCTTGAGTACATTAACTATATGTTGGTATATTCTACCATTATTTCCAATATATAATGTGCCTGTAGTGATATTGTTTTGGGTATCTATGAATGTTTCATTGATTTCAATGGCATGACAATAAAATGGTTGCCCCAGAACAGGTGAGTTCAAGATGGGCAATCAATGGTAGAAAAACAGTAACTCTTTTAACTTTATTAATATGTTTAATGTGCACACTGTTATTGTATAGCTTAGTGTCATTATTTGAGCCCAGTGTTTAGAGATGGAAAAATAACATATAATCTAAATCAGCACAGCTTTGCTGACTCGGCTGGAGGTAAGTGGCTTTACATCAGCTGAGCACTTGGCCCTAAATCTTGATGTAGTTTCCAGACAACAGTGATGTTAAATTGAAGTCAAGGTTAATAGCATATATTCGTAATTTACAACAAACTTTGTTACAGGAATGATGCAATTATAGTGAGAATTATAACCCAGACTCTTCAGAGTCATTGTTAAATTAGAGAATATCTAAGCACATTAAGGTATTGAGAAGCAATTAAGGCATTTGAGCAATCTTAACTGTGCCCTTTAGTGAATTCACATGCAAAGTATATGACCATAAACCTTGCTCCTGGGGATAGGAGTAATTAGATTAATATTCACTGAACTGATGTGTCCCATATATTAGTGAGAGCAACAAAACCAATATTTGCTTTGACACACTGGTTCTGACATTATATAGTTCACACCTGTCAACTCCAGGGCACAGGTAGACCATTGCTTTTATGACTACTCTACTGACTTTGGCGATTTGTTGGTGAATGGCCATGAAGAGTCAAGCAGGTTTCAATAGCATGCAGACATCTGGCACTCATAAATGAAGGGCCACGAGGTTTTGGGAAGCCACAGTTGCTCGACAGCATTCTTACCATTCCAGTTCTTTCAGCCCCTTAGTCACATGTTTGAATATTCAATTTGTCATACAGTCTCCTTTTGTTTAGATGATACAGTGAATAGCAAGCTCAGTTGTGTACATAAGTAATTCTTGTGCACAAGTATACCAGAATGCAAACAATTCTGAATTTAAAGAATTCAAGCATTCACCTTAACTGGTTCTAAATACGCATTTTATCATCAAACTAAAAATCATCAGATATCATGCATTTTTTAACTGGTCAATTATCTTTAAAATAAATATATGATGAAGCTCCAATCTTCAACACCACTGTTATTTTCCTGTAAAGCCCTTTTATATGCAATGTGTATGAATATATATTAATAATTCCAACATAAATGTTATAAGTTTATTATACCTATTGCCTATATTACCTCTGCAAGTTCTTTGGGGTTCAGGTGATGACCTTCCTGACATTTTCTTTTCTAGCTGATTCTCAGTCATACTGTCAGCTTTATGACTTCTTACTATGTATAAACATCAAACTCTTCAGAAGGAATAGGCAAGGAAGGAGATGTGGTGGGGTAGCCTTGTATGTTAAAGAGTGTTTTCATTATCTAGAGCTTAATGATGGTGGTGATAGGTTTGAGCGTTCATGGGTAAGAATCAGGGGATAGGCCAACAAGGAAGATATCATGGTGGGAATATGTTATAGACCACCCAGCCAGGATGAAGAGGCAGATAAAATATTCTATAAGCAGCTGGGAGAAGTCTCACAACTGCTGGCCCTTGTTAATGTAGGGGACTTCAGCTTACCAGATGTTTGCTGGAAATACGGTACAGTGGACAGGAAACTGTGTAAGTGGTTCTTGAAGTGTGTAGAAGATAACTTCCTGACACAGCTGGTGAGTGAGCCAACCTGGGGAGGTGCCCTGCTGGACCTGCTGTCTATGAACAGAGGAAGACTGGTGAGTGATTTGATGGTTGAAGGCCATCTTGGGTACAGGGATCTCAAAATGCTAAGAGTTTTTGATTCCTATAAAAGTAAGGAGAGGGGTCTGCAGAATTATTACCTTGGACTGCTGGAGGGCAGACTTTGGCCTGTGATTCTATATAATCATTAGAGTTTGTTTTTAAAGTCATCTTATAATTTCTTTATAGCATGTAGCTATGTGCTGTTGTAGTTACTTTGGTCTGCTTTTTTTGAGAGGTGAAATTGTATTTATCTTCCTTAGTCTAGTGTACTCATATTACAATTTTTATTTGTTCCTAGATAGACTGAAAAAGAGCAAATACAAAATTCGATACCCAGAAATGGCACTGGAAACAAATAAATACAATTACAAGAGTCAGATCTGGTGTGTGAAAACAAATAGTAATTTAGTTGCTTACCCTAATTGTAAGTGGGCAGGTCAGCTCAGTGTGTGTTAATTCTAATTACTTTTTCCCAAGGGGAAATGTGTTTACATATTGCAAACCTGTAAGAACACTCTCTAGATACTACAGCATATTTGAAAGTCAAATGCATGCTAATTATTTCATGTTAAATTCAACGTGGTTGTCACTCTTATATCTTCAGCATGCCCTTTAATGACCAGCTGCACAGAAAATCCAGTTTTGGAAAATGCCAGAGACCAGTTTCTAATGTATAAAAAATTAACAATACGAAAGTACCACTCTCTGATACAGAATACCTCTCTGACAAATTTGTATAGCTGGTCACAATTAATATTTAAAAAAATCCTAATGAAATCTAGTTTCTGGAAAACAATATTTGCATACAAACGTTTATATTTAAAAGGTATGGTGAAGGTGAATTTGAACAATTTTCTTGTCTATTTTTTTCTGTCATAGATTGCACAGGCATAATTTTTAAAATTTTGTGATAACAGTTAATAAATTTTAAATTTTCATTTTATCTATTCTATTTTAGTCCTTGAAACATTGTTGCAACACATAGTCAGATTTTTTTTCATCTACTTAAGGAGACTGGTTTAGAGTTTTTCTATATGTTACTGGGTCTTAATATCTGGCAGTTGTCATTTTATACTGGAGTTAAGAGTTCTGAAATCAAGTGTTTTTATAAATCCTACAGGAATATTCCTTATAGTTTACAGCAAAATACAAATTATAGAGTACAGTTTGTAAATCTTTGTATACATATGATGTATATATGCGCATATATTAAAAACAGGTATTAACCTATAAGCTGTAACAGCTCTACTGGATCTTCATGCCTTTTCTCTCAGACCTCTGATTGTGTCTTTTGAACAAAAAGGTAACAGGAAGAAGGTGTGGATTCATACAAGGCTTTACAAAGTCTTTAAATAATTTAAGAATTATTAAGGACCTCACTAGTTCTGTGATGAGTGGCAGATGGCATTGTCAATGGAACACTTCTAAAAAAGTAGTAAATCTGTCTATTTGCCTCCAACATTTTGTGGGAGAGAGGGATTTAGTAATGAGTATAATTTGTACTAGATGACAAATTCTTTTTCTTTCTCCATGCTTATGAAAGTATACTTTAGGAAGGGGAGAAAAAAGGTTATATAGAAAGGAAATAAAAACATATATGAGTTGAGTACCTTAAGCATTTAAAGGAAACAATGGGTATGAACTTATAGATGTCAAAGTGTCTTGTCTTTTTGCATGGAAGAATTACATCACAAATGCAGATATAGTAGTAGTACATCCTACTTTTAATATGTAGCAGAAAGAGTCAGATTATTCATATATTTACATTTTCCTTCCTCTCTCAATTCCGTTTTCAGCACCTCTTCTGGTTCTGATAAGTTACACCCAAGTGGTCTGGAGTTCTCTTTCTGATTTTGAAAAATTTTGAAAACATGACATCTGTGTTTGAAGGTCTTTTAAAAGAATAGGATAGAACCATTCATTCATGGATTCATTCATACTAACAAGAATTTTAACAGTTAACAGTCAACAGTCAAAACAAAATGAAATCCAGCATGTAGGAGAAAGTCCTGCTTTGATACAACTAAGGCAAGGTTTGCCGTTTCCTCTTGCAGGAATAAGAAGGCTTAATGAGTGCATTCAGCCAGTCCTATCACAAAGATCACTGTCTAATTGGTGATCTAATCTGGAAGTAGAGGAGGCGCCCATGGGGAATAAGCACTAATTTATCCACTGAGAGGATGCTGAATAAGAAGATCCTTTTAGTAAAAGGAGAGTTACAGGAAGGAAAAGTTAAGTTTGCATCTGCCTGTGTCAACACACTGTTACCTCACCTGGAGTACTGTGTTAAGGTCTGAAGTGCTCAGCACAAGAAAGATGGGGACCTCTTACAGTAGGTCCAGAGGAGGACCATGGAGATGATCAGAGGGATGGAACTCCTTTCCTATGAGGACAGGCTGAGAGATCTGGGGTTGTTCAGCATGGAGTAGAGGAGGCTCACTGTAGCCTTCCAGTACCTTAAGAGGGCTTATAAAAAGGAGGGAGAGGGACTTTTTATTTAGACAGATAGTGACAGGACAAGGGACAATAGTTTTAAACTGAAAGAGGGGAGGTTTAGATTAGATGTTAAAAAGAAATTCTTTACTCAGAGGGTGGCAAAGCACTGGAACAGGTAACATGGTTGTAGATGTCCTGTCATTGGAAGTGTTCAAGGAGACCTGCTGGTCATGCTGTTTTTGGTGCAGCCCAGGATACAGTTGACTTTCTTGGCTACAAGGACATATTGCCAGCTAATATGGAGCTTCTTGCCAACCAACATTGCCAAGTCCTTCGCCTTGGGTCTGCTCTCAATCCATTCTCCACCCAGCCTGTATTTGTGCTTGGGATTGACATCACCCAGATGCAGGATTTTGCACTTGGCTTTGTCGAACTTTATTAAGTTCTCATGGACCAAACTCTTAAGCCTGTCCAGGTCCCTCTGGGTGATATCCCTTCCTTGCAGTGTGTCAACTGCACCACATCAGTGCACAGAAAAGCAAACAAAATTGCCCGAGGAATTTTCAAAGCAGAGAGCAGTATTTGGAGCAGATTTGCAGGAAAAAAAGTTACAAGACTTGTGTTTGGAGCACAAAGTCAGATTAGTTTTAATTGCTCACTCACCCACTTTAAAGCTGTGTTTTACAGCTCTAGCCTGAGCTGAATCTTTGATTAGTATAAAGACTCCTCACAGTAAAAAAGAACCCAGTACTTTGCAATGCAGAGGAATCACCAGCAATGTGATGCTTTTAGATGTTTTCAAGATCCATTAAAAACACACTAAAGAATATCTTATGTCAGATGTATGTAATCTCTCTGGCTACCCCATAAATTGAAAAGACTGTGTGATTCATGTAAGGATAAAAAATCTCAGATCTTTTGAAACTGAGATTCCCTGTGTTTGCACCGTGTAAAAGATAGTGGGAATAATTTTTGAAGGAGCTGTTTATTGAAGTTCAGGAGTTAAGCTGTTTTTGTCAAATTTCTCTCCTGCCTCCTAGCTGGTGTTGTCATTCCATTTTCAAGGTCGTGGTAGAGGTAGTCAGTTATAATACTCCTCAAAGAGTTTTGTCAGGAGATAAATAGCTGTCTCTGTTCTTTTATAGGATATTAATAGGTGAGACACTTCTCCACCTGCCAGCAAGCTGTCAATCAGAACCTGTCAATTTTAGTTGGAAAGAAGAGAATGATGTAGTGGCCTTCTATATCAATCATTGATTCGATAACGCTTCATGAAAGTTAGATCTTTGTGTCAGTTCTATTAACAAAACAAACAAACAAAAAAGAAAACTTCAAAGAACTCAAGTTATTATGTCTTGAAAATAACATTTATAGTGGAGGCTTTTGATACTTGTAGCAAAACAGGTGTACATTTAGAAGAATGCGGTTATCTCTGTGGCATTAGAACAAGGCAGTTTACATGAAAAGTAAATTTTGCCTGCACTGTCATAACTATAAAGTAAATTTTTGTGGTGTTTTACCCTAGTATTTGTATATTAATCTCAATTCAGTGAACTGTGTTTAAGGAAAAAATAAATGAAAATCCAAGGAAGTAAAAAATACAAAGTTATAAAACAAAAATATCTGCCTTGCAGAAATATTCTCTAATGAAAGGTCAGTGTTATATTTATGTATATATTAAATATTTAACTTATAAGTATACATCTTTTTTTTGCTTGAAGTGGTGATATTTTTAAGCGTTTTAATTGACTCGGAAGTCCCATGTTATTTGTTGCTACAAAAATGAAAAGTTCTCACATGTATGACCTTTCAAATAGCAATAACCAACTTTGTGAAAATTGTATCTGTCATGGTTTGAGAGCCTCAAAAATTTAATTCTCTAGTCAAAGCCCCCTCCCACATCTCAACTCAATGTGAGAAGGTTTTTTCCAGACAACCACACGAGACTTAGAATGGGAGAAAGAGAATATATTACAATGACTGTAGACATAAATATTATAATACATTATACACACGATCTCAACTATCTCTACCATGACAAATCAGTATTTATAATGGACCAGATCTCTTCTCCCCGCCAAATAAAAGTCCAGGAGGGAAGAAGCAAAGATCCTTCCCAGTCTCAGAGCAGCAATTTCTCTCTAGGGCAGCACCTTATCTTCTTCTCATGCAGCAGCAGCCATGGCTAGATCTCTGCCAGCACACACGAGGGGGAAATCCAAGCCCCCTCGGCCACTCGTTTCAAGCGAGGGTCTTCTTCCGTAGGCTGTGTTCACCAGGACAAGGGTCACTTCACTACATCATATCACGAAGCTCCGGGGTCTCCGTGACAGTCCTTATCTTTAGAGGATTCAAGCCCCTTTGCAGAATTCCCATGCTCTGCCTCAAGCTGCCAGCTTGGCAGCAACGGCGAGGGGGGAGCCAAGGTCACCCCCTCTGCATTCTTTCTCCAAGCTTTTAAGCTCTTCTCTCTCTCTCTGGTGCTGCATGTTGCATTTTAGGACTTCCTTCCAGTAGGAGTCCACCACCCCAACTTAAGAGGGGTCTCAAAAGGGTTTTGG